>NC_133107.1:19721258-20021258 GCF_022965805.1 Primulina eburnea
CGAATTGGGTAATTAACGGATTATTGGTGATTAAGAAGGGTTAATGTGTAATTTTGACCGTGGTCATGATCGGACGGACCGAAGATGGTTCGGTAGCAACGAAGGGTTCGGAAGGTCCGAAGTGAGTTCGGTGGATCCGAACATGAGGTGTCAAGAGTCGATGGACACGTGCAAGTTCGGACGGTCCGAAGTGTATGATCGGAGGATCCGATCATGAGCTGTCAAGAGCCAATGGACACGTAAGAGTTCGGACGTTCCGAAGAGGGTTCGGACGATCCGAACATGGCCTATAATTAGTGGTCGGATTTCCTCATTTTGACTCGCCAATTCAGAGAATTCCATAGCAATTCAGTCGTTTCTGACAGGTTCTAGTCTTGTTCCGAGATTTGGGCACTAGCGGGGAGCTGCTGGTCTTGTAGCAGAGCTGTGCTCTAGTTGGGAGCTAGCGGCATCAGCGGACTAGCGACGGACGAAGGTTTGGAATTTTATCAGTATTTATCTCAGGATTATCTAGTTAAGTCTGGTAGATAAGTTTAGTGATGGTTTTCACTTGATGAATAGGCTTGGATCAGACCTGTTGTCTGGTGGTTCCAGTGGATTAGGATTGCTGTGATAGAGGTACGAAAGTACTATCCGAGATATCCTGGTTGAGTATACATTCTTATATGTGTTGCATGATTATGTGGTGCATTGATATATGTCATATGATGCATGCTATTATGTCACGTTTATTACTGCACGTTGCATTTCATGTTGAGCCGTATTCTCCTTTGAGATAGCCTTTACTGTTGAGCTGTATCTCTTTCGAGATAAGCTATATCTTGGGGCCGCTCAGCCCTGTCTTGTGGACGCATGGACACCGAGAGTACACAGTGGCCGACGGGTCGGGAGGGCTTCGGTGGTCCGGGACATTTTAGGTCCACGTCTGTCTTGTAGTGGATGCAGTGACCCAGAGGTTGGACCGCGCGGCACTATCCACTTGGCGCCTCTAGACTGAGCATTGTTGAGATCCTTTTGTGATTCCTGTTTCTTGACTACCCCGGTATCATGATCATAGCATGTGCATTTCATATAGGTCTGTATACTCATACTTTTGTACTGGGCGTTCTTATCGCTCACGTCCTCGGTTTTGTTTATTCTTGGACACCCCATTTCCACGGGGCAGGCCTCAGGTTGGACAGCTCAGGAGGAGCAGGAGGAGGACGTGAGTATCTGGTTGGTTTAGTTTATCTGTATTTGTTTTGATTCGATATGGTTGTATTGGGTATTTTTATTTTGAGTTATTCTAGACTTCGATTGGGTTGTATAACCATTATTGTTGTTGACTTTTCCGCTGTTATCTCTGATTTTTGTTAATTAGGTTAATTGCATGCTTAGTTTTTGATTAGTAGGTGATTCTGGAACGGGTCACTACAGTGGTATTGTTACTTATCTATTTGATTAGCTGATATGCTTCCCAGACGAATCCCAGAAAGGGAAGTACATCAAATCCTCCAATAGATGTAACCCCGACTCCAATGGAAACGTTACTGAAAAGATTTCAGTCATTTCACCCGCCAACTTTGAAACTAACAGAGAACGCTGTGGAATGCGAGAGTTGGCTTGATGATATTGAAATGCTGTTTGAATCATTAGATTATACAGATGAGAGACGAGTTCGGCTGATTGGACACCAGTTACACGATGTTGCAAAGAACTGGTGGATTACGATAAAGAGGGCCTTGGAGCATAGAGGTACGACTATTACCTGGAATGTCTTTAGAACTGAATTTTACCAATGTTTCTTTCCAGTGTCGTACCGAAAGGACAAGGTGGCGGAGTTTGCCAATTTAAAGCAGGGACAGATGAACATAGAAGAGTACGTGTCAAAGTTCTACACCTTGTTGAAATTTGCTCCACATGTGGCTGACAGCAAGGAAGCTACTGCTGACCAGTTCATCAATTGCCTAAACCCAGAGATTTTCACATTGGTGAACACAGGGCGACCGAATAATTTTACTGACGCCCTGAACAGAGCTAAGGGAGCAGAAGCCGGTCTGATGAGACAGAAAGGGGCTTTATTTGTGCCTCCAGCACCGAGACCACATCAACCACCTCCTAGATTTGAGAGTGGCAGCAGCAGTGGAGGGAAGAAGGGATTTTGAAAGTCAAAGGAAAGAAATTTAAGAAATCGGGCAGCAGTTCTTCTAGCTCCGGTGGTTCCAGACAGAGCCAGAATTACACTGGAGTTTATTGCAAGACTTGCGGAGGAAGACATGCAACTGAACAATGCCAGGGAGTGACTGGTAGTTGCAACATCTGTAAACAACCGGGACACTTTGCTAAAGTGTGTCCACAGAGAGGTTCTCAAAGATCTAAGGGAGCCGAGTCATCGGGATCAGCAGCACAGACTGAGAGACGATCAGCTGATGTTCACACATTCCAGCCAGCGCCATCTCAGTCACAGCAGATGCCAGGAGGTAGCCAGACTTTCAGCCAGCCTCCTAGACAGCAGGCCAGAGTATTCGCTTTGACATATGAGCAGACCTAGGAAGCACCAGATGACGTTGTGGCAGGTAGCTGTTCTTTATGTGGTTACTCTGCTTACGTATTGATTGATATCGGTGCTTCACATACATTTATTTCAGAACGATTTGCATTAAGTCATGAATTGCCTGTAGAGTCTTTAGCTACTGTAGTGTCTGTCTCTTCGCCTTTGGGGACAGGTTTGATATCCGTAAATTCTGTTAAGCATTGTGTACTACAGTATGACGGGCATGAGATTGAATTAGATTGCATCGTACTTGGGTTGTCCGATTTCGATTGTATTATCGGTATTGATATGCTGACCAAGTACAGAGCTACAGTTGATTGTTTCCACAAGATAGTGAGATTCAGAACAGATATGGGTGAGGAGTGAAAATTTTACGGTAAGGGTTCTAGATCAAGAATTCCTTTAGTATCCGTATTATCTATGACTCGATTATTACAGAAAGGAGCAGAGGGATTCGTTGTATATTCAAAAGATTTACTGAAGTCGAGTCCGGCATTGGCAGACCTGCCAGTGGTACGTGAGTTTGCTGATGTCTTCCCAGATGAGATCCCGGGATTACCTCCAGTTAGAGAGATAGACTTCAGCATTGAATTGATTCCAGGTACAGTACCGATTTTTAGAGCTCCGTACAGAATGGCACCAATTGAATTGAAAGAATTAAAGGATCAGCTGGAAGATTTACTGGCCAAGGGGTACATCAGATCGAGTGTTTCTCCTTGGGGTGCGCTAGTATTGTTTGTAAGAAAGAAAGACGGTTCGATGAGACTCTGCATCGACTATCGGCAACTAAACAAGGCAACGATAAAGAATAAATATCCTTTGCCTAGTATTGAAGATTTATTCGATCAGTTGCAGGGTTCTTCAGTATATTATAAAATTGATATACGATCGGGATATCATCAACTGAGAGTCAGAGATTCTGATATCTCAAAGACAGCATTCAGAACCAGATATGGACACTATGAATTTATTGTCATGCCATTTGGTTTGACGAATGCTCCAGCTGTATTTATGGGATTGATGAACTGTATATTCCAGAAATATCTCGATGATTTTGTGATTATTTTCATCGATCATATTTTGATTTATTCAAAGAATATGAGTGAGCATGCTGAGCATTTAAGAACAGTGTTGCGAATTTTAAGGGCTGAGAAATTATATGCTAAACTGTCGAAATGAGAGTTTTGGTTACGACAGGTAGTATTTATGGGTCATATTATATCCGGAAACGGGATATCAGTAGATTCCAGTAAATTGGAAGCCGTGATTTCTTGGCCAAGACCGACGTCCGTACCCAAAATTCGCAGTTTCATGGGTTTAGCGGGATATTACCGTCGTTTCATTAAAGATTTCTCGAGTATAGCTAAACCAATTACTCAGCTGACTCAGAAGAATGCTCCATTTTTTTGGTCTGAAGAATGCGAGACCAGTTTTCTGGAGTTAAAGAAGAGGTTGACCAGTGCCCCGATGTTGACTATCCCGTCTGGTACTGGTGATTTTGTGGTTTATTGCGACGCTTCTCACAGAGGGTTGGCATGTGTGCTGATGCAGCGAGGGCATGTTATTGCTTATGCCTCAAGACAGCTTAAACCACATGAGACCCGTTGCCCAATTCATGACCTTGAATTGGCAGCCATTGTCTTTGCATTAAAGATGTGGCGACACTATCTTTATGGTGAAAAGTTTGAGATATATTCTGATCATAAGAGTTTGAAATATCTGTTTTCACAGTCTGAATTGAATATGAGACAGCGAAGATGGCTTGATTTGTTTAAAGATTTTGATTGTGAAATCAAATACTATCCAGGAAAGTCTAATGCAGCATCAGACGCACTGAGTCGAAATGTATGTTCTTTATCCTTATCGACGATTGGTGTTTCAAATTTGATAGAAGACTGATGTTTGTCTGGATTAGAATTTGAAATATATTATAGACCGTTGAGACTTTATACGGTACAAGTAGAACCTGAACTGATTATGAAGATTAAGGCAGCTCAGAAAGTTGATCAGAATATACAAAAATCAGTATCGATGGTCAGAACAGGGCATCGATCGGAATATCAGGTACGTGGTAACGTCTTGTATGTGAATAATCGTCTGGTTGTGCCGAATATCCAATATCTGAGACGACAGATATTGTCAGAAACGCACAACAGTCGATTCAGTATTCATCCTGGTGGCAGAAAGATGTATAATGATTTGAAAAGATAGTTCTGATGGAAACAAATGAAGACTGATATTGCCGAATTTGTTTCCAAATGTCTGAATTGCCAGCAGGTGAAAGCAGATAGAAAGAAACCAGGAGGGTTATTACAGAGTTTGTCCATTCCTGAATGGAAATGAGATCACATTTCCATGGATTTTGTGACGCACCTACCGCGTTCCTCCCGAGGTTGTGATGCAATTTGGGTCGTAATTGATAGATTGACCAAACCCGCATGTTTTATTCCATAAAAAATGACGTACAGATTGGACCAGATGGCAGAAATCTATGTCAGAGAAGTGGTCAGATTACATGGAGTGCCGAAGTCAATTGTATCCGTGATCCTCGATTTACTTTGCATTTATGGCAGAGTTTGCATGTGGGGACCCGGGCTCTAACTCAATTCTTTTGGGATTTATTGTATCTTTGCTCGAAAATGTGGGTCAAAATTTTGCATTTAACATTAATTCAAATGTATAATTAAAGCATAATCTGTCTCTATAATAATTAAACAACATCATGTACATACGAGTCTGTTTAGTACAATCATACGCTAGTGTTCCAATCCCAACTACAAACATAAGTAGTACAAGTCTAATAGGAAAACACAAGAAATCTTCAACGCCCGAGATCTCCACGCTATCATCAATCTCTCATCTAGCTCGAGACCCAGATCCTGCCCCACCTGTTTCCATGCACACATACAGACACGACAACAACCGGATAACTCCGGTGAGAACAAATCCCAGTATAAAACATGTATGCATGCAATGTAATAATCATGTACAAAAGCATAGCATATATCAAGTAACATGAATTAAAATCTAAACATTTAAAGGAATACAAATCTGTATTCAACATCAAATTCTTGACTCGACTCGTTTCTAATCTAGGGATCCCGGTGTGAATAAGACGGTCTATCACCTACCCAACCACTCGGGGTGACGGTACGTCTTATTCCTAGACTTCGGTCAACTCTGTATCGAGGGTCTACACATAGAGAAAATCTACTACTATGCGTCGATACACCGAAACCTCAAGTTTTGGCCGATCTGCCAATATCTCCTATCTCAGTACTTGAATATAAATCAATAAACACGACATTACATAATCAAATGTAATAACAATCTAGTATGTGATTTGTGGGAAACCCGAATCAAATCTGATCCAAGTCGCATCTCCCAATTCACATGTATTTATACCTTTCTTGTCGAACAATCTGTCGAAGTCTCGAAGTTGGAATGTCAACTCTGTAAAGACTAATCTGAAATGACAATATTTGAGACATACAATATCAATCTCTAACTCAAAGCAACACATATTCCAATCAATAATAAATCTCGGTACAAATCGACGGCATAACGCGTAATTTTCGGTACCGGTCAATTCACAACTCAACATATATCAATCATTCATATTCCTCAACTCATACTCAAGATCACACACTTATCAATTCTGAAATTCTGCATAATTCTCAAATAATACATGCTGGAAAAATCGAGAACATCTATACGGTATCCGAAATTCAATCCGATTGCATTTCTACGATACTCAATATACCAAGAACACATATTTCTAACTCAATTCTGAATTTCCCCCAACATGAATTTCTGAAACATGCTGAAATATAACAAAACTTACATCTTCTTGTAGTCTTCAAAGAGAGGAGTCTAAATCTATGCTTGGATTTAAGTTTGAAGGTATAAATCTTATACAACCATGCTTATAAGCTTGAAAGAATTTAGGAGTTGGAATGTGTTCTCTCGGTTCTGCTGATAGAAATCAAGAAGAAGTGATTCAGCTCAACAATTATATATATATATATGCCATGTGTCAACATTAAAATCGATGGTGGCATTCTCGCATGCAGCACCGCGGGTGCGGTCCTCTTGCACCGCGGGTGCGCTCATGCTTCGGCAACTCCATTATTTTCTCAAATTAACAACCGCGGGTGTGGTGCCATACAAGACCACGGGTGCGGTGATGTTACGAATAAAATCTGCCATCTTACTGTCCATACACCGCAGGCGCGATGTTTCCTATCACCGCAGGTGCGGTGTGGCTTCGGCCATGCTTCAATCAAAATTCAATAATTCATGACCTATTTGATATTTTCATCTTACGACATGCATTCTCATATTCTCCAAGTCGTACTTCAATAAAGATTAATAATCTCGAACCTTACATTTCTCCCCCTCTTAGACAGGAGTTCGTCCTCGAACTCGTAAACAATTAATCATGCAAGTATATACAAAAGCAGTATAACTAAAACTAAAATAGGGACTCACATCATATGAATAGCTCGGGGTGTCTCTGTCTCATATCAGACTCTGTCTCCCAAGTCGCCTCCTCGATGCCATGACGACTCCATTGAACTTTCACAAGCGGAATAGTTTTGGTTCTAAGCTGTTTCTCTTTCCAATCAAGAATCTGTATTGGTCTTTCAACATAGCTCAGAGTCTGATCTAGCTCAGCTTCGTCAGGCTGAATGACATGAGAACTATCTGGCATATATCTGCGTAACATCGACACATGAAATACGTAATTTATTCCAGACAAAGAAGGAGGAAGAGCAAGTCTGTAAGCTCGATTGCCAATCTTCTCAAGAATCTCATACGGACCGACATATCTAGAAGACAATTTTCCACGCTTTCCAAATCTGACAACGCCTCTGAAAGGTGAAATCTTCAAAAATACTCTGTCTCCCTGTTCAAATATCAACGGTCTGCGTCTGACATTGGCGTATTTCGCTTGCCTATCCTGTGCCGTCTTCATTCGCTTCTGAATGATCTTTACTTTCTCAGTCATCTCGCGAATCATATCAGGCCCCAATTCTGGTACCTCAGAGATATCATCCCAGTACAACGGAGTTCTGCACTTCTTTCCGTATAAATCTTCGAACGGTGCCATCTCAATGCTAGTCTGATAGCTGTTGTTGTATGAAAACTCACACAACGACAATGAATCTTGCCAACTAGTACCAAAATCTAGTACTACAGCTCTCAGCATGTCCTCTAAAATCTGGATAGTCCGCTCTGACTGTCCGTCCGTCTGAGGATGATAAGCAGTGCTTAGGTGTAAAGTCGTACCCAAAGCCTGCTGCAAACTGTGCCAAAAGTGAGAAGTGAATCGTGGATCACGATCTGATACGATCGACTTCGGCACACCGTGCAATCTGACGACCTTTTTGACATACAACTCTGCCATCTGATTGTGTCGATAGGTCATTCTGTATGGAATAAAACACGCTGATTTGGTCAGTCTGTCTATCACAACCCAAATCGCGTCACAGCCTCGCGAAGATCGAGGTAACTTTGTCACGAAATCCATGGAAATGTGATCCCATTTCCATTCAGGAATAGACAAACTCTGAAGTAAACCTCCGGGCTTCTTTCTTTCTGCCTTCACCTGCTGGCAATTCAAACATTTAGACACAAATTCTGCAATATCTGTCTTCATCTGCTTCCACCAGAATTGTGTCTTCAGATCATTGTACATCTTCCTGCCACCAGGATGAATGCTGAACCGACTACAGTGTGCCACTGCCATGATCTGTCGTCTCAAATCTAAAACCTCTGGCACTACTAGACGGTTATTCACATACAGAACAGAATCTCTAACCTGATACTCTGATATATGACCAGCTCTGACCATATTAATCGATCTCTGAACACTCGGATCAGTTCTCTGCGCTTCTTTGACTCTCAAAATCAGATCTGGCTCAATCTGAATCGCAGCAAGTCGCAACGGTCTACTCTCTGTATCAAATGTCAATCCAGACAAGCAACAATCCTCTACTAAATTCGATACACTTACAGTCGACAAGGAGAGAGCACATACCTTTCGACTCAAGGCATCTTCTGCTGCATTCGACTTCCCTGGATAGTACTTGATATCGCAATCAAAATCTTTCAGCAGATCAAGCCATCGTCGCTGCCTCATGTTCAACTTTGACTGAGAAAAGAGGTACTTCAGGCTCTTATGATTGGAATATATCTCAAATTTCTCGCCATACAAATAATGACGCCAGATCTTCAAGGCAAAGACAATCGCCGCCAATTCAAGATCATGAATCGGATAACGAGTCTCGTGCGGCTTCAGCTGTCTAGAGGCGTACGCTATCACATGCCCTCGCTGCATAAGAACACATCCTAGCCCTCTGTGAGATGCGTCACAGCATACAACGAACTCACCTGTACCTGAAGGAATCGTCAAGACAGGCGCACTAGTCAGCCTCTTCTTCAATTCTACAAAACTTGCTTCACAATCTTCAGACCATACAAATGGCATGTTCTTTTGTGTCAACTGGGTGATAGGCTTCGCTATACTGGAGAAATCTCGGATGAAACGACGATAATACCCGGCTAAACCCATGAAACTGCGTATCTCTGACACAGAAGTCGGTCTCGGCCAACTGATCACAGCCTCGACTTTACTCGGATCTACCGCAATACCATCTTCAGATATAATGTGCCCCAAAAAGACAACTTGTTTCAGCCAGAATTCACACTTGGACAATTTGGCGTATAACTGCTCTTTTCTCAAAGTCTGCAATACAATCCTCAGATGATCTGCATGCTCAGTCAGACTCTTCGAATATACCAAAATATCATCAATGAACACAATCACAAAATCATCTAAATATCTCTGAAAGATGCGGTTCATCAAACTCATAAATACCGCTGGTGCATTTGTTAAACCGAAAGGCATAACAGTAAACTCATAATGTCCATACCTGGTTCGGAATGCAGTCTTCGGTATATCAATGTCTCTAACTCTGAGCTGATGATACCCTGATCTCAAATCAATCTTCGAGTAAACCGAAGATCCCTGTAACTGATCAAACAAATCGTCGATGCGAGGCAAAGAATACTTGTTCTTCACTGTTGCCTTGTTCAACTGCCTATAATCAATACATAATCGCATCGAACCATCTTTGTAATAGCCGAGCCCGGTGTACGGTACGATTTAAGTTTCGTTTGTTATTTGGGATATTTGATTAGATGTTCAGAGTTGTATTTTTGGGCTATAGTATTGTTAGTTTTATTGTCTTGAGGTGTTAGTTGATGTTGGTTGTTCGTTTCAGAGTTTCGGATCGATTCTAGTTGCATGGGAATAGTGCTTGGCCGTGGCTTGTGTGCACCCGCGCTCTTAACTGGAGTGCCCCCGCGGTGTACTGTGCAGTTTTTGTGTTGGAGGGCCGTAGCATCACCGCACCCGCGGTGATGCAGTGACCGCACCCGCGGTGTGTAGCGCACCCGCGGTGCTTGCAGTACCGCACCCGCGGTGTCTGTGGTTCAGGATTTTTGTGGACTGCCGAAAGCTCAGCGCACCCGCGGCCTTTGTGTTGGCGCACCCGCGGTGATGAACAGTAGAGGTATGGTCGAGATTTATAGTACCTTTTTGATGGATTTGACTTCATTCTTTCCTCTTTTCATTTCGAAATTCTCTCCATTTCTAGGGTTTTCAGTCATTTCTTTCCTTTCCTATCTTCGATTCAGGCGTTTGTTTGGAATTTCGACTTGAGTTCGACGTTCTCCTTGGTGCTAGGAAGCTTGGGTAAGCTTTTGGTGCGATTCTGTTAAGTTGTAAATTAAGAGTTGTTTAGGTGGGTTGTTTATGTGGATTTATGGATTATTTAGCTTGTAATCTTGGATATTTAGTTGATATTGGTGTTATTTGTGGATTATTTGTTGTAGGTGGTGATCAAGAGCTAAGTTGAGGTGTTTGTTGTGGTTTGTAAGTGGAATTTCATCCTTTTTGCTCACATGATATTATATGTATTGTGTTTTAAAGATTTTAAAGTGATATTCCCTTCCATTGATCCATTGTTATGTATTGATTTCATTGATGATCTATTGGAGGTATTGTATACCTCACTATTGTTAAAAGGGAATACAAGAGAAAATATGAGATTGTGAAAGGACGGCCTTAAATGCTATTCAGAGTTCAAATGTTTTCGGATTGATAAATACATAGTCAGAGATTGCATGCAATATTAGATGATCATCGCCTATAGGCTTATATCCCTCAGAGTTATCGGTATTTATATCGATTTGGGATACGAGCACCCCAGAGCAGAGATACTATTGATATCAATCCCCAGAGCAAAAGAGAAATACCATCATATTTTTATGCTATTGCTATGTTATTGATATTCAGAGTTTACAGTTCAGAGTTGATGGTATTTATGATTTCAAAGAGATGTTTTACAGAGTTATTGTTCATTGTTATATAAGAGTTCCACTTGCTGAGATTTATTCTCATTTCAGTTATTTTCATGTGATGCAGATCAGAGTGGTGCCTCGGGACGTTGACTGTAGATCGGGGGTCATATGCATACACCGTTGGAAGGAGGATTTTGGCATGATCATAGGAATGATATTTTGTTTTTGTTATGTCATTTAAATGATCATGTATTTATTTTGTAAAGATATTTGATGAAATGTATTTTGAAACTCCTTCCGTATATTTTAAAGAGAAAATTTTATTTCCGCTGCGTATTTATTTTAAAAGAGGTCAGGGTGTCACAATCTTTCTTTCTAACGAAAAGCACCGGAGCACCCCAAGGAAATACACTGGGTCTGATATATCCCTTGGATAGAAGATCTTCCAATTGTGCTTTCAATTCTTTCAGTTCAATAGGCGCCATCCTATACGGAGCTCTCGAAATAGGAACACTGCCTGGCACAAGATCTATGCTGAAATCAACCTCTCGCGCGGGAGGTAACCCCGGTATCTCATCTGGAAAAGCATCTGCAAACTCGCAAACCACTGGCAGATCTGCCAATGCTGGGCTCGACTTCAGTAGATCTACTGAATATACGAGAAAGCCCTCTGCTCCTCTCTGGAGCAATCTACTCATAGTCAGAGCAGATACTAAGGGAATCCGAGATCTGGAACCCTTTCCATAGAATTTCCACTCATCTGTCATTTCGGGTCTGAATCTGACAATCTTGTGGAAAAAATCTACAGTGGCCGTGTACTTGGTCAACATGTCTATACCAACTATACAATCAAAATCAGCTAAACCAAGTATTACACAATCTAGATCAATTTCATGCCCCTCAAACTGAAGCATACAGTGTCTAACAGTAGTCACAGATATCAGACAACTTCCCAACGGAGAAGCTATAGACACTACAGTAGACATCGACTCGACAGGCAATGAATGTCTTAATGCAAAATGCTCAGATATGAATGTATGTGATGCACCTGTGTCAATCAACACATATGCAGGATAACCGCAAAGGAAACAGTTACCTGCTATCACGTCATCGGGCGCATCCTGAGCCTGCTCCTCTGTCAAGGCAAAGACACGGGCCTGCTGTCTGGGAGGTTGGCTCACAGCCTGACTACCTCCTGGTCTCTGTTGGGTCTGTGTAGGTGGTGGCTGAAAAGAGTGTACAGAGGATGCCTGTCTCTCAATCTGTGGCGCTGGTGCTGATGACCCCGTACTCTGGAATCGTTGTGCACCTCTTTGGGGACAAACTCTGGCGAAGTGTCCCTGTTGCCTACAGATGTTGCAGCGTCCGATAACTCCTTGACACTGCTCCGTGGCATGTCGCCCTCCGCACGAACTACAATATGCGCCACTATAATCTGAACCCTGACCTCTCTGTCGAGATCCACTTGAGCTCAATGAACTGCTCCCGGATTTCTTAAACTGTTTGCCCTTAGCCTTCAGAAATTCCTTCTTGCCACTACTACTAGATCCACTATCAAATCGAGAAGGAGGTGGTGGAAACTGAGTGGTATGATGTGGCTGTCTCTGACCCTGAACACTGTAGGAAGCCCCTCGCTGCCTGATCAAGCCAGCCTCTGCTCCATTCGCTCGGTTCAGTGCCTCTGAAAAAGTATTGGGTCTCCCGGTGTTCACCAAAGTAAAGATATCCGGATTCAACCCGTTGATGAACTGATCGGCTACTGCCTCGTCGTTCCCTGCCACATGCGGTGCAAATCAAAGCAATGCAGAAAATTTAGCAACATACTCCTCGATGTTCCACTGTCCCTGTCTCAGATTCGCGAATTTAGCCCCTTTGTCTTTTCGGTAGGAGACGGGGAAGAAGCGCTGATAGAACTCATCCTTGAAGACTTTCCACGTAATGCCAATGCCTCGGTGCTCCAAGGCTCTCCTCGCAGTCAACCACCAGCTCTTTGCAACCTCTTGCAGCTGATGCCCTATCAATTTCACACGTCGCTCATCAGTATATGCCAAAGACTCAAACAACATCTCGATATCATCAAGCCAGCTCTTGCACTCTACTGCACTCTCTGTGCCCTTCAGCGTAGGAGGATGGAAAGACTGAAACCTCTTCAGTAAGGTCTCCATCGGCGTAGCGGTGACATCCATCTGTGCACCTGATGTGCTACCCTGCTCTGGCTGTGGTATAAGTCTAGGCGGCATAAATCTGATTATCAAACTGATTAGTATACAATCAATACCATTTGTCTCAGCCCTCCTCTGATCATATACCTCTGATCGAGAATCGGTTCTGATTCAGGCTTGACAAGTATATGCTGTAAATCAATTCAGATAATGCAACAATATACAATAGGGAAAGCAATAAATCATGCTAGCACATCAAAAGCAAGGAAGATGACTCGATCTACCCAGCTCGTTCTATTCTATCTCAGTCTACAGAACCTACAGCTCTGATACCACCTGTTGTGGGGACCCGGGCTCTAACTAAATTCTTTTGGGATTTATTGGATCTTTGCTCGAAAATGTGGGTCAAAATTTTGCATTTAACATTAATTCAAATGTATAATTAAAGCATAATCTGTCTCTATAATAATTAAACAACATCATGTACATACGAGTCTGTTTAGTACAATCATACGCTAGTGTTCCAATCCCAACTACAAACATAAGTAGTACAAGTCTAATAGGTGAAGAACCTAAAGGGGGGGTGAATAGGTTCTTTTAGGCCCTTTAGCGTTTTTAAAACGAGTTTGCAAAAATTGCAAGCGGAAGACTTGAGGGACAATCACAAATAAAAAATGAATGCGTAAAGTAAGTGCGTAAAATAAATGCGTAGTAAAGTAAATGCGTAAAGTAAAGAGGGATAGAGATGTTTATGGAAGTTCGACGAAGAATCGTCTACGTCTCCCCTTCTCGATGAGGATCGAGGTATCACTATATCGACTTGGCTTTAGGAGCTCCAAGCTAGCTTTTACAACCACGCCTCGATGCGTCTACTTGGCCTTGAGGGCTCCAAGGATAGCCACGAACTTTACAACCCACTCGAGAGTATTACTTTCACTCTTTTTCTACAACTCTTTTGATATTACAACTCTTTTAATCAACGCACACAAGAGATAGTAGAAAGCTTTGTAAGAGACAAGAGAGAGTGGAGTGGGATGATTGAAAATGCATCCTCAAAGGCCTATTTATACTAGTCTTGGACGCCAAGGTTCGGATCTTCTGTTTATGATTCGGAATGTCCGATGTGATTGAAATCAATTTGCGTAATTCTGGGATGACTTCGGATCGTCCGTTCTTGACTTCGTAGGGTCCGAACATATGCTTCGGAGGGACCGATCCAGCTTCGTTTCTTCCGAACGGTTCTTTCAGACAGTGTATGACCAGCTTCGGAAGGTCCGAACTCAAGTTCGTACCGTCCGAACATTCCCGCGTTTCCAGAGATTTGAAATCTTCAACACTTCGTAGCGTCCGATCATGTCCTTCGTAGCGTCCGAAATCTTACTCAATCAACAGTCAGATCAATTTGTCTCCGCATTCAAGTGATTTGATTGCTTGTGTTCGGAACGTCCGATCACGTCTTCGGACCGTCCGAACTGGCTCCTCGCAGCTTCCGAACAGCTTCCACTTTGCTTCTGATCGGCACCTTTTCGGAACGTCCGAACCAACTTCGGATCTTCCGAACTTAACTTTGTTCTTAGTTTCCTGCATGCCTCAATATAAAACATTAGTACATTTTTAAGCCAAGTTTTGGTATCATCAAAACAAAAACTTTGGGATATGTTACAGCATTAAAAACATTAATCTCATCCTCGAGATTTGTATGCGTTTAAGGCGTAACAATCTCCCCCTTTTTGATGATCACAAAACTTGGTTAAAAATTGAGAAACAATAATCAACATAATCTAAATTATTATTAGATAACTCCCCCTTAATCAAATAACAAGTCTAAGAGGTTGAATTAAGGCGAATTTATTTAATAACCATTTAATAGCAATTTTAACCAAATAAATTCTCCCCCTTTTTGTGATAAGCAAAAAGACATAAGCATAAAGAGAGACAAATAAACAGGTAAAATATCCACTAATAAATGCAAGTCTTTTATACAATGATGCATAAAGATAAAATAAACAAAAATAACAAAAACATAATCTAAGAATCCGCATCCCGCGACTCTCTATGTCTCCTCATCTCAGCCTCGATGGAATCAAGACGCGAGGAAGTCTCAGTATGATGACGCTCTAAGGTAGACTCCAAAAGGGAGAAACGAGTGTCGAAACGAGTCTCCAATCGCTCGAGATACTCGAAAATCCGATCGTAGGGTCCAGAGGGAGCAGGCGGAGTGAAGCCATGAGGAAGGTCATCCATGGTCATCAAAGGAGTGCTAATAGGGTCGGGAACACGCTGATGGGATGAAGAGGGAATATCAACCGAAGGGGTAGGAGTGGTACCCGTAGTTGGGGGACCAGCGGGAAATCCTCTCGTCTGAACGTGAGGAGGAAGGAGACCGAAGGGAACATGAAAGTGTTCGGTCGGACGATAGGACGCAAAGATGCGATCCTTGTCGATGACCCAAGAGGATAAGACGGGATTCCAAGAGAGTCCCATCTTAACAACAGTATCATGGTCGATAGTCTCGCGGGGAGAAATAGATAAGGATTCTTCATCTGTAAAGTCAATGCCCAGATGGGCTAGAATCCGGTTAATGAACCGGCCAAATGGAAAAGAGACGCGAGTAGAAGAAGCCGCGTACTCCATGGCGTACATAAGAAAACGGGGAAGGTTAAAAGGACGCTGGGAGACTAAATAATAGAGAATGTACAGATCGAGATACTTGCAAGTGGAGAGGTCTCCACTGCGAGGAACAATAGAAGAAGTGATGAGCTTCAGAACAAGCTGAAGCTGAGGAGGAAGGTCCTTCGCATGAGGACGGTCATCGGCAGGAATAGGCGGACGACCGAAGATGGTGGTCAAGGCAGTGACTCGATCAAAAGTAGGGTCATTCTCAGTCCAAGACTGAGAAAAGAACTCACTCGGTCCGTCTCGAGGAATATCGAACCAAGTGGAGAGGTCGGCGGTAGAAAAAGAAATGAACCGACCCTGAACAATGGTAACAACACGAGTGTCATCACCACCAAGAACTAGGGAAAAGTTCGCATAGAACTGATGTATGAGAGAGGGGTAGATGAGATCGGGTACGGAAGGTAGAAAGAAGTTTCCCCAACGTTGAGACTCAATAAGAGTAATCAACGTAAAGGAATTTGCACGGAGGTATTCGGTGTGAAGGGTACGACCAGGCAGAATGTTACGGGTTTCGAATTCAGGTGGGGTAGGACGATGATTGGGTGGTTGGGTAAGATCATGATGAAAGGCACCGTGACGAGGGCGAACATTTCGGCCAGCTGCGTTACGGCGCGGAGGCATAGTGAGTAGTGAGTGTTTTGTGTGGGGAAAGAAAGAGGGAGTGAATGAGCAAATAAATCAGAGGATCCGAACGCCTATTTATAGGCCATGTTCGGACGGTCCGAACATGAGTTCGGAAGGTCCGGAATTTGAACGGAACGGTTATCTGGCAGTCAGTTCGGACGATCCGATTCGCAATCGGACAATCCGATCATAGAACGGAGGCTACGAAGCGTAAACGGAGGGTCCGAAGTCTGACAATCAGGCATGGGAAGGCGCGAACATTAAATGACATCGGAAGAAGGTTCGGACGATCCGATGTGTGTTCGGATGGTCCGAAGAGGGAATCGGAGGTTCTGGAACCTATGGTCAGGTTCGGACGATCCGAACATGTTCGGTGGATCCGAGGTGAAACGGAGCATCCGAATAGGAGCGGTGATTCCGAAGTAGCCAAGATGAGGAACACCTAAAATTTAAAATATTTAGCACATAAATGAATGTTGAGCCATAATTATGGATAAATACAATTAATTTGTATTATCCGACATTATAGTGCTCATATTAATAATACTCCCCCTCAATTTAACAAATATGTACGAGAGTATTCGACTAGTGTTTACAACTCAATCATGCCAAGTTCACCACGCAAACGAGTAAAAGTAGATTCATCTAGTGGTTTTGTAAAAATATCAGCAATTTGATTCTTGGTGTCAACATAGTGAAGTTCAACATCATTTTGCTCAATGTGATCACGAATGAAATGATGTCGAATGTCAATATGTTTAGTACGAGAATGTTGAACTGGATTCTTTGTTAGACATATGGTGCTTGTATTATCACAAAAGATTGGAATTTTTGAAAAAGTAACACCATAGTCGAGTAATTGATACTTCATCCAAAGAATTTGTGCACAACAACTACCGGCAGCCATATACTCGGCCTCGGTCGTTGAAAGTGCAACACAGTTTTGCTTTTTAGAAAACCATGACACCAAGCAATTTCCCAAAAAGAAACAAGTTCCACTAGTGCTCTTTCTATCCACCTTATATCCTCCAAAGTCGGCATCACAGTAAGCTTTTAAGTCGAAAAATGAGTTCTTAGAATACCATAATCCGAGATTTGGTGTATTTGAAAGATATTTGAAAATGCGTTTTAAGGCGAATAAGTGTGATTCCTTTGGACATGATTGAAATCGTGCACACAAGCAAACACTAAACATAATGTCAGGTCTACTAGCAGTCGCATAGAGTAGGGAGCCAATCATGCTACGAAATAACTTTTGGTCAACAGGTTTACCTCCCTCATCTTTGTCGAGTCTGACTGTCGTGCTCATAGGTGTGGATGAGGCTTTGGAAGACTCCATCCCAAACTTTTTTAGCATATCCTTGATGTACTTCCCTTGGTTGACAAAGAAACCATCCTTGCATTGCTTGATTTGGAGACCAAGGAAGTAGTTGAGTTCTAAATAAGGTAATATCAACTTTACCCCTACAAAAACCACTAGACAACAAAAAGGTAGATAATTTCTCATACCAAGCTCTAGGAGCTTGTTTCAAACCATACAAAGCCTTATCAAGTTTATACACATAATCAGATAAGTGCACATCTTCAAAACCAACAGGTTGCTCAACATACACTTCTTCTTTCAAATCACCATTAAGAAAAGCACTTTTAACATCCATTTGAAACAATTTAAAGTCTCTAGAGCAAGCAAAAGCAAGTAGCATGCGAATGGATTCTAGTCTAGCAACAGGGGCATAAGTCTCATCATAATCAATTCCCTCTTCTTGACTATATCCTTTAGCTACTAGCCTAGCTTTATTTCTAGTGATTGTACCATGCTCATCTAACTTGTTCCTAAATACCCATTTAGTTCCTATGACAGGTCTATCAGTGGGTCTAGGTACAAGATTCCAAACTTTATTCCTTCTAAATTCATTTAGTTCATCTTGCATAGCAATAATCCAAGAATCATCAAGTAAAGCTTCTTCTATGTTCTTAGGCTCTATGTGAGAAAGAAAAGCAAGATAATTGCACATATTAGAAGAGCGAGTAGATACTCCCTTCGATGGGCTACCAATGATGAGGTCCATGGGATGATCCTTGTGTGTAGTCCACTCCTTCGGAAGAGGTGCGTCCTCTTGATCTTTAGGAACATCATCTAGGCTTGTGGACTCCAACTTTTCGCCAAGGATATCTATATCATCATCATCAGAAACAACAGTTCTAGGCAAGCAAGGGTTAGTTTCATCAAATATGACATGAATAGATTCTTCAACTAGTAAAGTACGTTTATTAAAGACTCTATATGCTTTGCTAGAAGTAGAGTAACCAAGAAAGATACCTTTGTCCGATTTAGCATCGAACTTACCCAGGTTGTCCTTACCATTGTTGTGGATGAAGCATTTTGATCCAAAAGCGCGGAAGTAAGAAATGTTAGGCTTTCTCCCTCTCCATAGTTCGTATGGAGCTTTCTTGAGAATTGGCCTTATTGATACGCGATTGATGATGTAACAAGCAGAACTCATTGCTTCAGCCCAAAAATATTTTGGTAGAGAATGCTCACATAGCATGGTCCTTGCAATCTCTACTAGGGTCCTATTCTTTCTCTCAACGACACCGTTTTGTTGAGGAGTTCTAGGACAAGAAAAGTTGTGACCAATGCCTTTGCTTTGACAAAAAATTGAAAAATTTTCATTTTGAAATTCCGTTCCGTGGTCACTACGGATTTGTTTGATCAAAAGATTTTTCTCATTTTCAACCCTTTTGACAAAAATTTTGAAATGATCAAAGGCATCATTTTTGTGGGCTAAAAACAATGTCCAAGTAAAACGTGAAAAATCATCTACAATGACAGAAGCATAAGATTTTCCTCCTAGACTAGTTGTCCTCGAGGGACCACATAAATCTAGGTGAAGTAATTCAAGGGGCATAGAAGTGGATACAAAATTTTTATTTTTGAAAGATTCCTTTGTGTGTTTACCAAGTTGACAAGCATCACAAAAAGAATCTAATTTTAAATTCAGCTTTGGCATTCCGGAAACTAGGTCAAGTTTTAAAAGTTTTTCTATGGTGCTCATCCCAACATGACCAAGTCGTCTATGCCAAAGAATGTTGTCATCAACATTTAATGTTACAAGGCTTTTTATTTTTGAAAAAGATGAAATCTTTAAATCGACCTTGTAAACATTTTCACTTCTATAACCTTTGAAACTAATGGTTTTGTCAGTTGTGAGTGATACAGTGCAATCGTGTGGTGTGAATTTGACTTCATAACCCCTATCGCACAATTGACTAATGCTTAGGAGGTTATGTTTAAGCCCTTTCACAAGAAGTACATCATCAATAATAGTAGAGTTAGATATACCTATTGAGTCGATGCTTTCTATGATCCCTTTGCTGTTGTCTCCGAAGGTCACCGATCCCTTTTCTTTTGGTCGAATGGATTGTAGCAGCTTCTTTTCTCCCGTCATGTGTCGAGAGCATCCACTGTCAAGATACCAAGTGCTCGATGACTTGTCTCCCCTTTGTCCCTACAAGGTTGAGATACAGTTTGATAGTTGGTACCCGTTTCTTTGGGTCCTTTGGGGTTAGTAGTAGTTGGGGATTTGGGGATCCATTTCCAATAACTATTCTTGTTGTGTTGGTGTCTAAGTTTCTTGCATTTAGGTCTTATGTGGCCTATCTTACAACAGTAAGTGCATGTTGGTGGTGTTCTTGGTTTTGCCTTTGCGATAAGACTAGCGAAGTTGACTGATTTCTTTTCATATCCTAGACCTCCTTTGTCGAAGTTACACCTTTGCATGCTCAAGAGGTTTTCTAGTTTACCGCTACTCACATTGAACTTGTTGAAGGCTTTCTCTAAGTCTCTTAGGTTTGTCTTGAGCTTAGTGTTGTCATGCATCCTAGCTTCTAGTTCAGTTTTAAGTTGCTTATTCTCATTTCTAAGTGACTTAGCCTTATTGTACATACTAGTGTAAGCGGAGAGTAATTCATCGTAAGAGGGTACCTCGTCGTCATCCGAGTCGGTCAGATGATCTTCCTTCGCCATGAAGCATAGGGTAGACTCCTCTTCGTTGTCGCTGTCGCTCCACGTGGCTAGAAGGGCCTTTTTCTTGTCTTTGCCGGCCTTCTTCTTGGAGGGACACTCGTTTGCATAGTGACCCTTTTGTTGACAGTTGTAGCAGGTCACTTCCTTCTCAAACTTTTTGTCTTTCTTGTTGAAGTTGGAACTCCGCATGAATCTTTTGAACTTTCTAGTGAGGAGTGCCATTTCTTCATCGTCGCTATCTTCAAGTTGACTGGTCAAGGCGATCCCTTTCGCCTTTACTTTATCGTCATCTTTCTTTGTCTCCTTCCGGGTAGATACTTCAAGTTCATGGGTCTTTAGGGTCCCATGAAGTTGATCAAGGTCGTAGGATGCCGCATCTCCCTTGTTGGATTCAATGATAGCCGTGCGCTTTGCATCCCATTCCGCCGGTAATGCTCGAAGGGCTCTCCTCCACACTTGTTTAGTTGGGTAGTTCTCACCAAGTTGGGCAAGCTCATTGATGATTTGGGTGAGCCGCCGGAACATGGTGTCGATATCCTCCTTGGGTTCCATCTCAAAGGTCTCGTACTTGAGTTGGAGAAGGTCTATCTTCGTTTCTTTGACTTGATTGGTTCCCTCGTGGCAAATCTCCAATTTGTCCCAAATCTCTTTGGCGGAGGTACAAGCCGAGATTCGGTTGTATTCATTCATATCTAGAGAACAATGAAGAATATTCATAGCTTTAGCATTTTGAGAGATAAGTTTCATATCGTCCTTGGTGAAGTCATCCATTCCCTTAGGAATTTCCTTATTATCCACCGTTTTCATGGGGATATAGGGACCTTTCACCGTTATTTTCCAAAGGTCGTAATCGACGGATTGGATGTATAGAGATATTCTATTTTTCCAATATCCGTAATTAGTACCATTGAAAAGAGGGGGACGATTTGTGAATTGTCCTTGGGCATACTCGCTTGCTAGATTGGCCATTTAAAAGATTTTGAAAAACCCTGCTCTGATACCACTTGAAGAACCTAAAGGGGGGGTGAATAGGTTCTTTTAGGCCCTTTAGCGTTTTTAAAACGAGTTTGCAAAAATTGCAAGCGGAAGACTTGAGGGACAATCACAAATAAAAAATGAATGCGTAAAGTAAGTGCGTAAAATAAATGCGTAGTAAAGTAAATGCGTAAAGTAAAGAGGGATAGAGATGTTTATGGAATTTCGACGAAGAATCGTCTACGTCTCCCCTTCTCGATGAGGATCGAGGTATCACTATATCGACTTGGCTTTAGGAGCTCCAAGCTAGCTTTTACAACCACGCCTCGATGCGTCTACTTGGCCTTGAGGGCTCCAAGGATAGCCACGAACTTTACAACCCACTCGAGAGTATTACTTTCACTCTTTTTCTACAACTCTTTTGATATTACAACTCTTTTAATCAACGCACACAAGAGATAGTAGAAAGCTTTGTAAGAGACAAGAGAGAGTGGAGTGGGATGATTGAAAATGCATCCTCAAAGGCCTATTTATACTAGTCTTGGACGCCAAGGTTCGGATCTTCTGTTTATGATTCGGAACGTCCGATGGGATTGAAATCAATTTGCGTAATTCTGGGATGACTTCGGATCGTCCGTTCTTGACTTCGTAGGGTCCGAACATATGCTTCGGAGGGACCGATCCAGCTTCGTTTCTTCCGAACGGTTCTTTCAGACAGTGTATGACCAGCTTCGGAAGGTCCGAACTCAAGTTCGTACCGTCCGAACATTCCCGCGTTTCCAGAGATTTGAAATCTTCAACACTTCGTAGCGTCCGATCATGTCCTTCGTAGCGTCCGAAATCTTACTCAATCAACAGTCAGATCAATTTGTCTCCGCATTCAAGTGATTTGATTGCTTGTGTTCGGAACGTCCGATCACGTCTTCGGACCGTCCGAACTGGCTCCTCGCAGCTTCCGAACAGCTTCCACTTTGCTTCTGATCGGCACCTTTTCGGAACGTCCGAACCAACTTCGGATCTTCCGAACTTAACTTTGTTCTTAGTTTCCTGCATGCCTCAATATAAAACATTAGTACATTTTTAAGCCAAGTTTTGGTATCATCAAAACAAAAACTTTGGGATATGTTACAGCATTAAAAACATTAATCTCATCCTCGAGATTTGTATGCGTTTAAGGCGTAACAATAGGAAAACACAAGAAATCTTCAACGCCCGAGATCTCCACGCTATCATCAATCTCTCATCTAGCCAGAGACCTAGATCCTGCCCCACCTGTTGCCATGCACACATACAGACACGACAACAACCGGATAACTCCGGTGAGAACAAATCCCAGTATAAAACATGTATGCATGCAATGTAATAATCATGTACAAAAGCATAGCATATATCAAGTAACATGAATTAAAATCTAAACATGTAAAGGAATACAAATCTGTATTCAACATCAAATTCTTGACTCGACTCGTTTCTAATCTAGGGATCCCGGTGTGAATAAGACGGTCTATCACCTACCCAACCACTCGAGGTGACGGTACGTCTTATTCCTAGACTTCGGTTAACTCTGTATCGAGGGTCTACACATAGAGAAAATCTACTACTATGCGTCGATACACCGAAATGTCTAGTTTTGGCCGATCTGCCAATATCTCCTATCTCAGCACTTGAATATAAATCAATAAACACGACATTACATAATCAAATGTAATAACAATCTAGTATGTGATTTGTGGGAAACCCGAATCAAATCTGATCCAAGTCGCATCTCCCAATTCACATGTATTTATACTTTTCTAGTCGAACAATCTGTCGAAGTCTCGAAGTCGGAATGTCAACTCTGTCAAGACTAATCTGAAATGACAATATTTGAGACATACAATATCAATCTCTAACTCAAAGCAACACATATTCCAATCAATAATAAATCTCGGTACAAATCGACGGCATAACGGCGTAATTCTCGGTACCGGTCAATTCACAACTCAACATATATCAATCATTCATATTCCTCAACTCATACTCAAGATCACACACTTATCAATTCTGAAATTCTGCATAATTCTCAAATAATACATGCTGGAAAAATCGAGAACATCTATACGGTATCGTAGAAATTCAATCCGATTGCATTTCTACGATACTCAATATACCAAGAACACATATTTCTAACTCAATTCTGAATTTCCCCCAACATGAATATCTGAAACATGCTGAAATATAACAAAACTTACATCTTCTTGTAGTCTTCAAAGAGAGGAGTCCAAATCTATGCTTGGATTTAAGTTTGAAGGTATAAATCTTATACAACCATGCTTATAAGCTTGAAAGAATTTAGGAGTTGGAATGGGTTCTCTCGGTTCTGCTGATAGAAATGAAGAAGAAGTGATTCAACTCAACAATTATATATATATATGCCATGTGTCAATATTAAAATCGAAGGTGGCATTCTCGCATGCAGCACCGCTGGTGCGGTCCTCTTGCACCGTGGGTACGCTCATGCTTCGGCAACTCCATTATTTTCTCAAATTAACAACCGCGGGTGCGGTGCCATACAAGACCACGGGTGTGGTGATGTTATGAATAAAATCTGCCATCTTACTGTCCATACACCGTAGGCGCGGTGTTTCCTATCACCGCAGGTGCGGTGTGGCTTCGGCCATGCTTCAATCAAAATTCCATAATTCATTACCTATTTGATATTTTCATCTTACGACATGCATTCTCATATTCTCCAAGTCGTACTTCAATAAAGATTAATAATCTCGAGCCTTAGACTGCAGCAGGCTCTCGGTACAAAGTTACATCTGAGTACCGCATATCATCCACAGACCGACGGAAAGTCAGAACGGACTATCCAGACACTGGAGGATATGCTGAGAGCAGTAGTGCTTGATTTTAGCACTAATTGGCAAGATGCATTGCCTCTTTGTGAGTTTTCGTGCAAAAACAGCTATCAGACTAGTATTGAGATGGCACCATTTGAAGCGTTGTACGGAAATAAGTGCAGATCCCCTCTATATTGGGATGATATCTCTGAACTACCTGAGATTGGACCTTACATGATCAGAGATATGACAGAAAAAGTGAAGCTAAATCGAAAGAAAATGAAGGCAGCACAAGACAGACAGGCCAAATATGCCAATGTTCGCCGTAGACCGTTGGTATTTGAGGCAGGAGACCGAGTATTTTTGAAGATTTCACCTTTCAGAGGAGTTGTCAGATTTGGAAAAAAAAGGGAAACTGTCTCCACGATACATTGGGCCTTATGAGATTCTCGAGAAGATAGGAGATCGTGCCTATCCACTCGCTTTACCGCTTTCATTATCCGGGATACATGATGTTTTTCATGTATCGTTATTAAGGAAATACCTTCCTGATGCTTCACATGCTATTCAGCCAGACGAGGCTGAACTGGATGAGACGTTGAGCTATGTTGAAAAACCGATTCAGATTATTGATCGTAAAGAAAAACAGCTCAAAACGAAGACTATTCCACTGGTAAAAGTTCAATGGACTCGTCATGGCATTGAAGAAGCAACCTGGGAAACTGAATCAGATATAAGACAAGAGTTCCCAGAGTTATTTCGATAATGTAAATTTCTTATACAGTTTTGTATATATACTCCTTAGTGATAAGATTAATGGATTGTGATTTCGAGGACGAAATCGTATCTTAGGGTGAAGAAATATAATGCCCGAGAATTTGATCCTAATAATCTGTAATTATTGATTTATAAATTGACATGATTATAAGAGGATTAATCGGGACACGGTTTGAATTTGATATAAAAATATGTATGTGCGAGGACGAAGCTCTCGCGTATATGCGCGGCTTGGCAGGGCGCATATGCGCGACCTGAATCCGCGCATGTGCGCGAGGGTGGCACAGAGTTGGCAAAAACGAGCAAAGGCCTCGCGCATATGCGCCAAGATGTGTCGCGCATATGCGCGAGCCACCGTGTAGACACACGCCGAGAATTAAGTCTCGCGCATATGCGAGAGGAAGGTACGCGCATATGCGCGAGAGGATTTTGGCGAGAATTCAGAAGGAGCCACGTAGCAAGTTGCATGCAATATATATATATATATATATATATATATATATATATAGATACTAACCTCCAGATAAGGAAAAGAAAAAAGAAACGAAAGCTTCGGGGGAAAAAGTCGATTCTTGATTTTAGAATTCGATTCGTGAGAAATCCGTCCGTTAGATTTTAAATCCGACTTCGGTACTGTGTTCATATCAACGCAGGCTACTACAGGACGTAGGTTTTACTACGTTTTGACATGTTTTGAAATTATGATGTTGTTGGAATTGAATACACGTTATATATGTTGTTCTTGACATGTTAGACAGCGTAGAATCGAAGTCAGATTAAGAAACGAACTGGATATGGAATTGTTATGATTTTCAGAATGGAATTGATTAGAATGGATATCAGATTTGCACTGTGATTGATTATAAGTTATTGGAATTAGTATATACCGGTGTGGTATCACCGGTATAGCAGAATTATACGATTGTACCGTCAGAATTTAATAAGACAGAGATATCTTGATTTAAATAGAATATTGATACAGAATATTGATATTGTCATTTCCAGCTTGAACATTGACAAACTTTGAGCCGAGACTTCGATTGTACCAGAGCAACAGAACGAAAGGTATAAATAATTGTTGATTCGGGATTGCACAACTCGAGTTAGGTTTGACTTGAGTTTCCCAAAATCACATACTTTATTTTGTTGCATTAATATTTGCAGATTATCAGATTGATATGTTTAGTCTATTGAATTATAGCAGAGCCAGAGTTTGAGTCTAGGGCACATCAGCCTAGCCAGGGCAGAACCGCCGAGTCTTTGTCAGAACCGCTGAGACTCTAGACTTACGGTGTATCGATGAGCTTAGATATAGATCGACTTCTATTGTAGACATTCGATAAAGCATGCCGAAGTCTAAATTAGATCGGGATCTCTAGGTTAGAAATAAGTTAAGATAAGATAACAAGTCATTGACTTAAATACAGATTTGTATTGATTCATGTAGTCAGACTGGATACATGTTTTAATGATTGTTATGCTTTTATATATGTTTTATATGATTGCATTGATACATTGTTTATACTGGGATATTTATATCTTACCAGAGTTATCCGGCTGTTGTCTTGTCTCTATGTGTGCATGACAACAGGTGGGACAGGTTCAGGGTCACAGAGGTGCAGAAAGATTGAGTTAGAGTAGTGATTCCGGACTTGGATATAGATAGGTTTTATTACTTAATTGTAGTAGTTGAACCTAGTTTTGAACTAGATGCATGTTATACAGGATTTGTATTAATATACTGGTTTGTATAATAGAATGATTCCATTACCTTCCGCATTTAAAAAAAAAATTGTGACCCTGTTTATTCTAATTGATTAAGTTAGTCCCAATGACGATTAAGAAGATGATTAGCGTCCGGGTCCCCACAACTGATCGGCTATATAGTCAACTAATAATAAGTTTGACACGTCATTAGTTAGTGCGTATGCAACAACCGATAATTTGTACAAAATTGATATGATCTGTTGGTAGGTGAAAGATTGTTTAGAAGGGGGGGGGGTGGGGAGAGTTGAATAAACACTTGACAATTTTACCACATTTTCAAATAATGAGTCAGTTTAGTGATAAACTGAAATCATGATTCTTGTTATGTCAATGTCAATCAGTTAACTAAAGAAAGTAGGGAAATAAACTGACTGACAGATATAATAAAATTGAAATTATGAGACACAAGATTTATTGATGTTCGGAGATTTCAGTCACTCCTACGTCATCCCTTCTATCAAGAAGATAGGAAATTCACTAAAAGACTTTGATCAATACAAGACTTGTACAAACCCTCTTCAGTTTTGGGCTTAACAATTCCAAACTGAAACTCATAGTTTCAATACAGTTTATCAGTTCACAGCTGATCTGAAACTAATTAGCACAACAGATCTCTATAAGATTGAAAATCACAACAATAAGTGTTTGTGCTTGTAAGCTTGATGTATACCCTTGAATGCTATGAATGTATATGCTAAGTGTGAGTGACAGAGGAAATATTTACGTATTTTAATACATTGTGTGAGTCGTAGTTCGCATCGTTCTGGGTTATTTGGAGTCTAAATTCTGCCTATTTCTTTTTATTTTATTGCATTTGATCACCGCTCACATAAGTCTGTTCATGTGCAGAAAAATGGAGAAAAAGCAATTGGAAGAGAAGGCTGGGGACAGAAGATGTCACGCTAGGGCGGTCAAGTTGACCGCCCCAGCACGAGTGCCGCAAAAAAAATGAGTGCCAAGCAGAAGACCTCGCGCTATGGCGGTCAAACTTTACCGCCCCAGCGCGAGAGGCTGAAGGAAAAAGAACAGAAGACCTTGCACTAGGGCGGTCAAGTTTGACCGCCCCAGCGCAAGAGGCTGCGGAAGACACCAGTAGTACAGTAGATCGCGCGCTGGGGCGGGGAAACTTGACTGCCCTAGCACGAATAAAAATAAGAAAGTTTCCTTTTTGGATTTTAATCAATTTGGAAGGTGGATGGCTAAAGAAAAAACCTAGGCACGAAAATCAGACATCATTCAGCAGCCACCACAAGCCTTGGAGAGTATTTTGCGCTTGGAGTTGAAGATTTGAAGATTTCCGGGCATCGTTCTTTGCGTTTTTTCTCAAATATATTATTTCTAGTTTATTTTTTATTTTTTAAACATTGTTGTATTGATTTCTTCCATGAATTCTAGTAGCTAAACTTTACATATTTGTTGGGATTTAAGGGGATCATACCCCGAACTTTGATTTGGTTAATTCCATTGTCGACGTTGATTTATTCTTGATTATACTACTGTTTTGCATTGTGATTATTAAAGCGTAGCTAACTTTGATAATAGTCTTATATTGCGAGTGAGGTCGAGAGAATAGTTTGTGATAGGAACGAGTAGAATAGTTCGTGGATCTAAAATTACATAGACATATGAAATTGGATACGCGTCGATAGTCATAGTTCATTCGGACGAAAACTAGGGGATTTCATAGATCGATATTTGATTTACTCTTGATAAATAATTAAAGACATTTAATTACTTCACTGAGTAGAATTTGTTTGGCATAGCTCGAGAGAGTGTGTTCAATTGAATAGAAAATCATGTCGGAAGCGTAAATCACGATCGAACGAATTGATAAATTAATGAGGGGTAGGTGAAATGAAATTCCCCAAAAATTCATTTCTCACTGAATTTTAATTAACCATTCTAGATATTATATCTCATTATTTAATTACTGAACCTTTTTATTTGCATTTTTTATTTGAGCATAGTAGTAATAAACAACCCTTCAAATTTCGTTGCTAAAGATTTGATAACTAAAAATAATTGTAAAATACAGTCTTCAGTAGAACGATACTCGTACTCTAGTAGATTATACTATTACTTAACATCGTGCACTTGCGATTAATTTTTGAGCATACAAAACCATATTTTTATTAAGGATTCCACAGTGCAAGGCATATATCATTACATTTGCTCCATCTAAGACCATGAAGCTGCGGGCATACATTATTACATTTGCTCAATTCGAGCAGGAGTCTTTATATGAGGCATGGGTGCGTTTCAAAGATCTATCATACGAAGATGTCCTCATCACGAACTGCCACTTGGGTTAGTCGTTCAGACCTTTTACTATGGCTTGCTTACTCCTAATTGTACTATGATAGATGCTGCTGCTTGTGGAAATCTCTTGAGAAGCTGAGGAAGGATACGAGTTATTGGAGGAAATGGATGCTAGAAGCTATCATCCTCAATTTGAAAGGAACAACTAGAGGAGAAGTACAGGAGTTCACCAGGTAACTTACCTTTCCGTTACTGCACAGTCTTGAACAGGAAATTGGACGGCTTGAATATGGGTGGCATGGCTATGCGTCTTCAAGAGATATTCTGTGATAAGTGTGGAGGTGAACACTTTGTGAAAGACTGTCAAGATGGCAATCCCTTCTATGTGCAAGAAGGGGCACCAGTGAATCAAGTGGGATTCAAAAAACGTCCAAGGAATGACCGTATTCGAACACATACAATCTTGGATGGATGCAACATCCCAACTTCTCATGAGGTTGCCAAAACAGTCAGAATCGATCACAAGGAGGACAACCCTATGGGAAACAACCGATGTTCAGATCTGACCCTCCTAGAGAAAAAAAGTCCAATTTGGAGCACATGATGTCTAAGTTCATCTCATCTACCGAAACTAGAATCCAAAATCATGATGCGTCGATAAAGGGGCTGGAGAATCAGATTGGATAGTTAGCTAAGATGATAGCAAGCAGAGAGCTGGGCACCTTGTCAAGTAACATAGAGACCAATCCAAAAGAGCAACTGAAGGCCATCGAGTTGAAGAGTGGAAAAATTTTAGAGTCTAGAGGGACAGAGAAAAATCAAGAACTGGATGAACATACTGAGTTATCAAAAGGTAAGCCTTCTAACTCTGCACCAGCACCCACTGCACAATCTAAATTTGTTATCCTCCACCGTTTCCTACAACATTAAAAAAGGTGAAAATAGATGCGCAATTCGGTAAGTTTTTAGAAGTATTCAAGAAATTGCACGTCAATATTCCCTTTGCTGATGCTCTGATGCAAATGCCAAGCTATGCTAAATTTCTGAAGGACATCTTAGCAAACAAGAGAAAATTGGAGGATCACATGACGGTGAATCTAACTGAAAATTGCTCTGCTTTGGTGCAAAACAAGATTCCACCAAAACTTAATGATCCACGGAGTTTTTCTATTCATTACGTGATTGGAGATATTCTTTTTCATAAAGCTTTGTGTGATCTTAGTGCGAGTATTAATCTTATGCTTTTGTCTGTATTCAGGAAACTCGGATTAGGAGAACCTAAGCCAACAAGGATGTCCTTGCAACTAGCAGACATATTGGTCAAATACCCATGAGGAGTCATAGAGGACGTCCTGGTAAAGGTGGACAAATTCATATTTCCTGCAGATTTTGTAGTACTTGAAATGGAGGAAGACATGGAGATGTCCTTAATTCTGGGGAGACCATTCCTTGCGACTGGCAAGGCCCTGATTGATGTTCAAGAAGGGAAGTTGAGATTGAGAGTGGGAGAGAAAGAAATTACTTTTGACGTGTTTAATGCTCTTAAGCACACACTGCACACGGATGACTGTTTTAGAATTGATGATGTTGACCCTCTTGTGTGTAATTTTGTGCAGGACTCTATGAAAGACCCATTGGAATCCACCCTCACAACTGAATTGAAGGAGGATGACTTGGACGAAGAGAAAGCTGAAATAATGGCACACTTTAATGCCAACAACCCATGGAAAAATCCAACAAGGATGAGACTGGAGAATTTGGGAGAGCGAAAAGATTTGACCCCTACAAAGTCAAGCATCGAGGAATCACCTACGCTTGAGCTCAAGCCACTGCCTCCGCACCTAAAGTACGTATACCTTGGTGAGATTTACACTTTACCTGTCATTATTTCTGCAGCTTTGACAGATGCCATGGAGGAAAAGTTGTTTCAAGTTCTTAAAGCGCACAAAAATGCATTTGCTTGGAAGGTGGCAGAGATCAAGGGAATAATTCCATCAATTTGCATGCACAAAATCTTGATGGAAGAAAAGTATTCACCCCTCGTGCAACCTCAAAGACGACTCAATCCAAAGATGCAAGAGGTAGTGAAGGACGAAACTATTAAGCTTCTTGATGCAGGTATTATCTATCAAATTTCAGATAGTGCATGGGTAAGTCATGTTCAATGTGTGCCTAAGAAAGGTGGGATTACGGTGATCACTAATGAAAAGAATGAACTTATTCCCACAAGGACTGTTACGGGGTGGAGAGTATGTATTGACTATAGGAAGTTGAATGATGCCACCTGTAAGGACCACTTTCCCCTTTTCTTTATTGATCAGATGTTGGAGAGACTAGCGGGACGTGAGTTTTACTGTTTTCTATATGGGTATTCGGGGTATATTCAAATCACTATTGCACCTGAGGACCAAGAGAAAACCATTTTCACTTGTCCTTATGGAACATTTGATTATCGTCGTATGCCTTTTAGTCTTTGAAATGCCCCTGCCACATTTCAGCGCTGCATGACTGCTGTATTCCATGATATGATTGAAACTTTTCTTGAGATATTTATGGATGACTTTTATATCTTTGGCGCAACGTTTGATGAGTGTTTGCAGAATCTAAGCTCCGTGTTGGGAAAGTGCGAGGAGACGAACTTGGTGCTTAATTGGGAGAAGTACGACTTCATGGTACAAGTGGGAATTGTCCTAGGGCACAAGATTTCGGAACAAGGGATTGAGGTAGACATTAAAGTAGAAGTCATCAAGATCCTACCATCACCAGCTTCGATAAAGGAATTTAGAAGTTTTCTAGGCCATGCCGGTTTTTATCGGCGTTTTATCAAAGATTTTTCTAGAATTGCCAAACCTCTATCTTCTTTATTTATGAAAGATGTGCCCTTTGAGTTTAATTTTGACTGTCTGCAGGCATACGAGGAGTTGAATGAGCACTTGGTGACGGCTCCTGTCTTGGTGGCACCTGATTGGGATCTACCCTTCGAGGTCATGTGCGATGCCAGCAATACTGTGGTTGGAGCTATCCTTGGCCAAAGGAAGAACAAGGTATTTCACACTATATACTATGCAAGTAAGACTCTAGATAAAGCACAATTAAATTATGCACCACTGAAAAAGAGTTACTCGCAGTAGTATTTGAACTTGACAAATTCCATTCATACCTTGTTCTGTCAAAGGTGATTGTGTTTACTGATCACTTCTCCCTTAAATATTTACTCGCCAAGAAAGATGCAAAGCCACGCCTACTTTGGTGGATTTTATTGTTACAAGAATTTGATTTAGAAATAAAAGATAAGAAGGATGTTGAAAATGTGTTGTGGCAGATCACTTATCAAGATTAGAACTTATTATTAGTGACTGTGTCAATCATGCTATTAATGATTGGTTTCATGATAAGCAGCTATTTGAGGTGAAACACTGTCCTTGGTATGCAAATTTCGCTAACTTTCTTGTCACAGGCACACCACCACCAAATCTATCGTTTCACGAACAAAAAAAATTCTTCTCTGATGTGAAATATTATTTTTGGGAGGAACCATTTTTGTTTAAGATTTGTGCAGATTCCATAATAAGAAGGTGTGTTGCAGAGGAGGAGTTTGGTCAAATTCTCAACCATTTCCATGATCGTGAGGTAGGTGGTCATTTTGGACCAACAAGGACGATATCTAAGATACTCGAATGTGGCTTCTATTGGCCAAATCTATTTAAAGATGCTCGTTCTTATGTGCTTGCCTGTGATAAATGCCAGCGGACAGGTAACATCTCTAACCGTCATGAAATGCCATTAAATAATATTCTTGAGTGGGAGGTTTTTTATGTGTGGGGGATAGACTTCATGGGATATTTCCCCAGTTTGTTCTTGAAAAAGTATATTTTGGTGGCGGTTGACTATGTATCTAGTGGGTAGAGGCAAAAACATATGCCTCTAATGATGCTCAAGTGGTCTTGAAATTTTTAAAGAAAAATATTTTTAACAGATTTGGAACACCACGAGCAATCATTAGTGATGGTGGTACCCATTTTTACAACAAACTTTTGAGCAAATACGGTGACACACATAAGATCTCGACCCCCTATCACCCTCAGACGAGTGGTCAAGTGGAAGTGTCGAACCGAGAGATCAAGCGGATTTTGGAAAAAGTGGTAGTGTTAGTCGGAAAGACTAGCCAGTGAGGTTAGATGATGCTATTGGGCATATAGGACTGCTTTCAAAACACCTATAGGCACTACAACATATAGGTTATTGTTTTGTAAAGCATGTCATCTACCCATAGAGTTAGAACATCGGGCATATTGGGCAACAAAAGCACTAAACTTTAACTTTACTGATGCAGGTGAACAACGTCTGCTTCAATAGGATCAGTTCGAGGAATTCCAGAATCTGGCATATGATCTCGTACTGTCATACAAGGAAAAGACAAATAGGGCTCATGAAAGGTGAATCATCGAAAGGGAATTCAAGGAAGGCGACAATGTCCTACTCTACAACTCTCGGTTGCGACTGTTTCCCAGAAAATTGAAGTCACGATGGTTTGGCCCATTCGTCAATTCTAAAGTTTATCCATCAGGAGCCGTGGAACTGCAAAATGGAAAGGATGGGACATTTACGGTAAATGGCCAGCGACTGAAGCACTACAGGGGTGACACAATTGAGCCATAGCTTGGAATCACCCGGTTCCAAGACAATCCAAACTAAAACTGACCGACAATCAAGATCTGTACTATAAATTGAGAACTACCTCTCTTCCATTTATCTTGCACTTAATTTGATTTTGTTATTTTATTATTTGAAAAAAAATGGTTCCGTTGCAAAAACCCGGGGCGATTGCGCTAGGGTGGTCAAGTTTTACCATCCCAGCGCGACTCCTTGGCACGATGGGGATAGTGCGCATCACGCTAGGGTGGTAAAACTTGACTGCCCCAGCGCAACCCATTTGATTTTCACCAGAACGCAGCTCGCTAGGGATGCCAAACTTTACCGCCCCAGCTCGCCGCATTATAAAACCGTCCTCTTACCTTTCCCTTCTCACTCTGCGCGCCCCAAAATTTTTTTCCCCCCATCGAAATCTCTGCAAATTTCGCCCCTCACCTTCAATCTTCCCCTTTCGATTTGCAGGAAACTCGAGTTCCTATACTCCCACGACACTCAAGCCGCCGGTGACCCGTTCTTCCTTCAATTTCTGTAAGAGGTACATGGATTAGCCTTGGTATCTCTCCACACCCACATTCATACATGGCTCAGAAGAAATTTAAGGTAACACATGCCTCTTCTTCCTCCTTGTCTGGTACTAGAGGTAAATTTGTCAATGAGGAAGCCCGAAAATGATACGAGCATGCTAAAATTAATAGGCGCCCCATTCCGGAGCGGTGTTTGATTTATCCTCTAGATCATTATATTTGTTGCATGCTATTGAATAACAGGGATGGGAACCTTTTTGTGCTCCACCTAAGGCCACGGCGATTCCGCTTGTGCGTGAATTCTACGCCAATGCCGTCGAGCGGACTAATGGAGCGGCTATGGTATGGGTAATTTAGTCACCTTCGACTCAACCACACTAAATGCGTTGTTGGTTACCCCTGTGGTTGATGATTCTGATTTAGAGGCGTTAATCGCCAATCCGAATTTTGAGTTCATTATTCAAACCATATGTTACCCGAGGGCTAGGTGGAAGACTCCAAGTTGCTTTTTGGAAAAATATTTATTGTTTAGGCCTACGATGTGGTATGCGTTTCTCTCTAAACGATTGATGCCAGTGTCACATACCAGTGATGTTCAGAAAGACCACACCATCCTTGTCTACGCACTGATGGAGGGCATTCCCATTAGTGTTGGCCGACTGATCTTTTCTCAGATACATCAGTCCATACATAGCTCGAGCATCGCCTTACTATTTCCTACCATTATTTCCGAGCTGCGTGTGCGAGCCGGGGTAATTGCCAATGTAGAGGACGAATGGTTACAACCAATGAAGCCCATTGAAGGCTCGTGCGTGAAGACGAAGAGAGGCAAGCGTGCTATCGACTTCCCAGAGGTACCCGAGGAGGAGGCAGCCCCTACCACCCACCACTACCCCCACATCCCCGCCGACGGTCCATTATTGATAAGGTTTACGAGTTGTGTGCATTTTTAGTCCATCAAGATCAGTATAACACTGTCAACAATACACACATGGCATCGATGGAGTCTCTGGTACGCGGGATGGCATCGCACATGGGCCTTGACACCACCACTTACCTACCACCACCGGAATTCCCACCTCTATTCCCTTTCCCGTATGCTTATCCACAGGTCGACGATCCGGAGCTTGGCGTGGTGCCACCCGAGGACGAGGACGATGAGCTGTGATCAGGGGAGTTCATTGTTTTCCCTTCTTTTATTTTATTTTATTTTCTACTGCATTCTATATTTGGTTCTTATTGTTGTTTCCTTCTGTCATCTATTTTGCATTCGTGTCCTTGTTCTGCATTCATATGTTTGTTTATGTGTTTCAGTTTTTTTTCTTTTGTGCCATGAGGACATGGAACACTCTTAGTATGAGGGGGTCATTTAGTTTGTGTCTTTTATGTGTGTCAGTTGATGGTTGAAACAAGTGAGTTGGTAGCCAATGATGATTTTAGGTTAGATGAACTGCATGTTGCTTAGCCTTGTCGCTCATTATGAATCCCCAGGCGAATGGTGAATTTGTATATGCACACATCGTGGGTTTTGGCAGTAATGTCAATGACAGTTGAGTTTAAAAATCTGTGAGGAAACTTGAAAAACATGAGATGCGAGTCGAACTTGAATGGATTTCTGTTGACAGTCGTTACTAGCCAGTGGCATACACTCGAGTAGAAAACTTTAATCCCCCTAGAATAATCTTCGTCCCAATCGTGCATCGAACCTCAAAAGTCGCCCCTAGGCCGGAGAAATAAACAGACCCTCTATTCAAAGCCCTGGGAGTATACATGAAAAAATTATGCACTTGCAAAAAAAAAAAAGAATTAGAATGTGAAGGAAAAAATTTGTGTGTTTTAATACATTGTGAGAGTCGTAGTTCGCATCGTTCTGGGTTATTTGGAGTCTACACTCTGCTATTTCTTCTTATTTTATTGCATTTGATCCCTGCTCACTTAAGTCTATTCAAGTACAGAAAATGGAGAAAAATCAATTGGAAGAGAAGGCTGGGGACAAAAGATGTCGAACTTGACCGCCGCAACACGAGTGCCGCAAAAGAAATGAGTGCCAAGCAGAATACCTCGCGCTAGGGAGGCCAATCTTTACCGCCCCAGTTCGAGAGGCTGAAGGAAAAAGAACAGAAGACCTCCCAAACTTGACCACCCAGCGCGAGAGGCTGCGGAAGACACCAATAGTACAGTAGATCGCATGCTGGGGCGGGGAAACTTGATCGCCCTTGCGCGAATCATAATAAAAAAGTTTCATATTTTGATTTTATTCAATTTGGAAGGTGGATAGCTAAAGAAAAAACCTAGGGACGAAAATCAGACTTCATTCAGCTGCCACCACAAGCCTTGAAGAGGATTTTGCGCTTGGAGTTGAAGATTCGAAGATTTCCGACCATCGTTCTTCGCGTTTTTTGTCAACTCTAGTATTTCTAATATATTTTTTATCTTTTAAACGTTGTTGTCTTTATTTCTACCATGAATTCTAGTAGCTAAACCTTACATATTTGTTGGGATTTAAGGGGATCCTACCCCGAACTTTGATTTGGTTAATTCCATTGTCGAAGTTGATTTATTCTTGATTATTCTACTGTTTTGCATTGTGATTATTAAAGCGTAGCTAACTTTGATAATAGTCTTATATTGCGAGTGAGTTCGAGAGAATAGCTTGTGATAGGAACAAGTAGAATAGTTCGTGGATCTACAATTTACATAGACATATGAAATGGATACGCGCCGATAGTCATAGTTCATTCGGACGAAAACTAGGGGATTTCATAGATCGATATGTGATTCACTCTTGATAAATAATTAAAAACATTTAATTACTTCACTAAGTAGAATTTGTTTGCATAACTCGAGAGAGTGTGTTCAATTGAATAGGAAATCTTGTCGGAAGCGTAAATCACTATCGAACTGTAATGCCCAAGAATTATAGAATTGATAAACCAAGATTGTTAATCTTCGTTAAGGTAAGACTCGAAAGATATGAGAATGCATGACATGCAATGAGGGAAGAAAGATTTGAGAAACCAGGTGTTGCATGATCAGAAAGCTAGAATTTAGAAGTTTGCACGACCGCACCCGCGGTGCTAGCACGACCGCACCCGCGGTGCATGTGCAGAAAATGAAGTACAAATCCCGTAGACACACCGCACCCGCGGTATTAGACGGAGCGCACCCGCGCTGATGACACCGCACCCGCGGTCTTGCAAGAAGCGCACCCGCGGTATGAGCTGCCGAGAGAATGGCTAGGATCACCGCTTGAGCGAACCCGCGCTCCTTACACTCACCGCACCCGCGGTCTTACGTGCAACAAGAAAAACTATGCCACGTTTTATTCGGTTGCATGCAGTATATATATGATTGTTACACGTGGTTTCTCTCAGAATTTCAGAAAAGGGTCGAAGGTTGGAGAGGAAAAATCCTTACGCCTTTTAGATTGTGATTTCGAAGAATCCGTGCATCAGAATTCGAATCCGAACGCAGTATCGAACTCCTCTCGACTCGAGCTACACAAGGACGTAAGTTTTATTACGTTTTGAGATGTTTTGTAATTATGATGTTGTCAGAATTGAATATGAATCAGATATGACGTTTCTGCTACCGTAAATATTGTATAATCGAAGTCAGATTGAAGAACAGATTGTTTCTGTATTTGTTATGAATTTCAGAGTTGATTTGACTGAGATTTCATGTCAGATTTGTATTGTTAATGAGATTATGACTGATATTGTTATTGATTACGAAGTCTGATATTATATCTGTGATGTTTAGACTGACGGGGTTATCGAGACAATATTGTTATGCCGTCGAAACATCAGTTAAATTAGATTGTTCAGATTCAGATATGAATTCGTTTATATTGTGATATCATTGATATGAGTCAGATTGTATAGTGTTCAGATATTGATCAGATTATGCACTGAATTGAGTATTGATCAGAACAGATTGTGAATTGAGTTAGTCATTGATACTATGTATTCGATATTGTCTTTCAGATTGGATATGGACAGATTTGACTTCGAGACTTCGTCTTCGTCAGACCGGGACGACAAAGGTATAATTCATATGATATCTGGGAAGACATAACTCAAATCAGATCTCATTTGAGTTTCCCAATAAAATCACATACTTGATTATTGTTTATCTTTTGATATGATTATGATTTGTTTATAGACTTATATTCAAATCTTTTGAAAAGAGCATGCTTTGTTTACAGATTGTTATACATTGCATTTGAGATAGGAAAGTTTGACAGATAGTCAGGCTTCTAGACGTTCGGTGTATCGTTACATAGGAGCAGACACCCTCCTATTGTAGATTATTCGATACAGATATGACCGAAGTCTAGGAATAAGACGTACGTCACCCCGATTGGGAGGGTAGGTGACAGACAGTGACGTCTTATTCACCCCGGGATCCCTAGAGATATAGTTGAATCGAGTCTAGACATGATTTGACTAGAACTGCATGTGGTTATGAATGTGGTTTCATAGACTATGAAACCCATGTTTATTGCTTTCAGTCATGACAGCATGTTTATATGACTTGATTTAAATTGCATGTGTATCTGAATTGGGTTGCATGCTTATTTTGATTTTATTTCATAGATTGTGAAATCTATTACTTTTGAATATGTTCATGATAGCATGTTTTATGATTTAGATTGTTTCTGTACATGCTTACCATGTTTTATACTGGGATTTGTTCTCACCGGAGTTATCCGGCTGTTGTCGTGTCTGTATGTGTGCATGGCAACAGGTGGGGCAGGATCTGGGTCTCGAGCTAGATGAGAGATTGATGATAGCGTGGAGATCTCGGGCGTTGAAGATTTCTAGTGTTTGCTTATTAGACTTGTACTACTGATATTTGTAGTTGGTATTTAAACACTAGCGTATGAATGTACTAGACAGACTTGTATGTACATTATTTTGTCTAATTAATATAGAGACATGTTATGCTTTAATTATACATTTGAATTCATGTTAAAAGCAAAAATTTGACCCACATTTTCGAGCAAAGATCCAATAAATCCCAAAAGAATTGAGTTAGAGCCCGGGTCCCCACAACAGGTGGTATCAGAGCCATAGATCCTTTAGACTGAGATAGTCAGAACTGATAGAATTTATAGATTGAGTTAGAAGGGAATGAGCGGGGTAGATTGAATTTTCTTCCTTGCATGTGATTGCTAGCATGAGATTTATGTCAATGTTGACTTACATGATGTGTGCTAGCATGGTTTATCGCTTTCCCTAGTACATGTTGTATTATATCTGAATTGATTTCAGCATGTAAATACCAAGCCTGAATCAGAATCGATTCCAGATCAGAGGTATATGTTCAGAAGAGGGCTAAGATAGATTGTATAGATTACGTACTAATCTGTTTGATATTCAGATATACCGCCTAGGAGAATTCCAGAAAGGGGCAGTACTTCGACTGAACAGATAGATGTATCAGAGACTCCGATAGAAACGCAGATGAAGAGATTTCAGTCGTTTCAACCGCCGATTCTGAAAGGAACTGAGACGTCAGTAGATTGTGAGAATTGGCTTGAGGAGACAGAAATGGTGTTTGAATTCCTTGGTTTCACAGATGAGTGTAGAGTTAACCTGATTGAGAACCAATTGCAAGAGACTGCAAGAAGATGGTGGTTACTAACCAAAGGAGCTTTAGAACAAAACCGTTCAGTGATTTCGTGGAAGATTTTTAAATTTGAATTCTATCAAAGATTCTTCCCTACATCGTACAGACAGGATAGAAGTGTAGAATTTGCAAACCTGAGACAGAATCAGATGAGTATTGATGAGTATTTGGCTCAGTTCTTCACCTTATTACGTTTTGCCCCTCTTGTGGCTAGGAATGATGATGCGATGTCTAGCCAGTTCATTCAGGGATTGAATCCAGAAATACGTACATTGGTGAGTGTGAAGCAATCGAAGAGTTTTGCTGATACATTGAACAGAGCCAAAAGAGCAGAAACGGTTCTGATAGGACAACAGGGAGCATCGTTTGATCTTCCAGCACCGAATCCACAACAACTGCCTTCCAGAGTTGAGATTGGCAGTAGCAGTGGTAAAAAGAAAGAACCATTGAAGATCGAAAAGAAACAGTTTAAGAAATTAGGAAGTGGACAGAGTAGTTCATCTAGCTCCAGTGTTTCCAGTCCGAGTTATACTGGAGTATACTGCAGAACTTGCGGAGGAAGACATTCCACAGAACACTGTCAAGGAGTACTTAGTAGATGCAATGTCTGTAAACAGCCGGGACACTTTGCGAGAGTTTGTCCTCAAAGAAGTTCCCGAAGATTTTAGGGAACAGAATTGTTAAAGAATCACGACTGAGAAGTAGCTTCAGAACGCATAACAGGTACTATTCTTTAATGATTATGATGCATATGTATTGATATATATACTAATGCATTTCATATGATTACATTTGATGGGGTAGCATGGAGATATGATGTATCTGTTGGGTTTGTTTGTACTGAAGTATTGATGTCCTTTCTTGTGGAGGAAATGATGATATCAGAAATTTCTGTATATATTGTATACTACAGTGAGATGAGAATGAAATAGAAATAGATTGTGATGTACTTGTGTTTCTGATTTGAATGCATTATTGATATGCATATGCTGAACAAGTACAGACATATTGTAGAATTTTTTCCGAAATGGTAAGAGTCAGACCAGAGATGACTGATCAGTGGAAATACCACGATAAGGATGTTAGATTTAGAATTCCTTTGATATCTGTATTGTATATGTGACTCGATTAATGCAGAAAGGAGCAGATTGCATCCTTCTGTATTCAGTAGATCTACTGAGATCGAGCCTAGCATTGGCAGATTTGCCAGTGATATACGAGTTGGCTGATATTGCCAGATAAGATTTCAGATTGCTTTATATCAGAAAGATAGATTGCAGAATTGAATTAAGATCAGATATTAATTGTATGGTAGATTCAGTACAGAATGATATTAAATATCAAGAATGATACAGAACGAATTGAACGATTTGAAAGATTAACAGCAGAATACTGAACAGGAGTTACATTGGAGTAATGTTTCTCTTTGGCATGTCTCAGTATGTTTAGAGATATTCTGAAGATTTATACTCGTTATACCTATGATATATGGATATATTTTCAGTGTCTGGTTGATTGACTCGAGTAGTTGGAAATTATACTGAATATTTAAAGATTTTGTTGAATATTCTGAGAATTGTGAGTATTGTATACAGAAATTATTCAGATAAGAATTCCGCTTGAAACAGATTGTATTCAGAATATGCGATATCTGAAGTTAGTATACAGATAGATTTTGATACAGTTGAGACAGAGATCAGTAACTGAGAACGAGACTGATGTCAGAAAGACCAGAAAGTTCAGAAATATCAGAAATTTCAGAAATGTATTTTTTCTGATTGGGCAGATTATTTGATTCGACTGTTGCTTTATATCTGCTGGGTATTGTTATTATTCTAAATCAGTATTTGAGATATTTTTATATCGTTTTGGGGGAGCATATTTTATTTGCAGATGAGATATAACAGTTGATCAGAATGACATGAAGACATGTTTGATTAATAAGAAAAAATCTTATTGCCAGAGATTACCTTTTATGAGTTCCTTGAACTCACTAGATCTGTATAGGTTACTGCTATTCCGTATCTGATTGGATATTACTGTTGTTTTGAATCCGTATATGATACAGATTGTTGTGAACCGTTGAGATTATATACAGTTCAATTGTATCAGAGTTAATTTAAAGAATTACAGCAGTTCAGAAATGAGATCAGAATGTGTCAGAGTGTTTCAGAATTGTATAACAGAATTGACGTTGAGAGTCAGAGTCGAATACCAGGTAGGTATTTCTTCTTTGATTTATATTATTAACTGATTGTTTGTGCCGAATAGTTCGAATCAGATATCACAGATAGTGTCAGATATGCACGTTAGTGGATTCAGTTGTTATTCGGATAACAGACAGTTTGGATATAAACAGATTAAATCAGTTAGAATAGAATTGGTACGGAAATGTTGGCAGAAATCATACTGATATGTTTGAATCGCTAACAGAAAAGACAGAAAGATAAATATCAAAAGATTATTATAGAATTTGTATATTTCTAAATAGAAATGGGAGTGCATTTCTATGGCTGTTGTAATGAAATTGCCGCCATTTACTTCAGATGGTAAGATAATATGATTATGACTGACAGATTGATCAATCTATATCTATTAGTTTGTACCAGATAACGTACAAACAAAAACCAGATGACACAGATTGATGTCAGAGGAATGATCAGAATCAACAGAATGTTGAGATAGAGTATATCAGAATGTGATTTTCTGGTTGATTTTGTACTCGTGACAGAGTATATCATGAGTTTCTTCTCAGACTATGTTACAAATTGGCAGACAGTCAGAATATATTTTATCCAGATATTGGAGGATTTTGGTAGAATTATAGAGTGCTAGATGTTAGCACTAATTGATATGACTTATTATCACTGCGTGACAATACCTATCAGCCTACCAGATGGGTAATGAGATAGTTAGAGTCAGGACCGTATACAGTGAATACTACCGATTTCTATTTCTCTTAAAGAAATTTGAAGGAAGATAAAGATAGTTCAGAAAGAACAAATGTCATAAACCAACGTCGGATGATGACGATTGGTATTTAAAGATAAAGATTGAGTATATCCTTGATTGGGATAAACAGATGGGAGAACAATTAATGTTATTGTTTTATTATAAACTGTAATTGGTTTATACGGATGTTGTATAACCAATATGGCAAGATTGATTCTGTCACAGTTAGTTTAAGAACTATTATTATAGGATACTTCATGAATTCTTATTCCAGACTGGAATCAGAGAGTTAAGTTCGAGTTGAACTCGAGTATACATTTCTTCTCGTATAGCTGAATTGATTACTTGAGAGTTCGAGGACGAACTCAGATCTAAGAGGGGGAGAAATGTAATGCCCAAGACTTATAGAATTGATAAACCAAGATTGTTAATCTTCGTTAAGGTAAGACTCGAAAGATATGAGAATGCATGACATGCAATGAGGGAAGAAAGATTTGAGAAACCAGGTGTTGCATGATCAGAAAGCTAGAATTTAGAAGTTTGCACGACCGCACCCGCGGTGCTAGCACGACCGCACCCGCGGTGCATGTGCAGAAAATGAAGTACAAATCCCGTAGACACACCGCACCCGCGGTATTAGACGGAGCGCACCCGCGCTGATGACACCGCACCCGCGGTCTTGCAAGAAGCGCACCCGCGGTATGAGCTGCCGAGAGAATGGCTAGGATCACCGCTTGAGCGCACCCGCGCTCCTTACACTCACCGCACCCGCGGTCTTACGTGCAACAAGAAAAACTATGCCACGTTTTATTCGGTTGCATGCAGTATATATATGATTGTTACACGTGGTTTCTCTCAGAATTTCAGAAAAGGGTCGAAGGTTGGAGAGGAAAAATCCTTACGCCTTTTAGATTGTGATTTCGAAGAATCCGTGCATCAGAATTCGAATCCGAACGCAGTATCGAACTCCTCTCGACTCGAGCTACACAAGGACGTAAGTTTTATTACGTTTTGAGATGTTTTGTAATTATGATGTTGTCAGAATTGAATATGAATCAGATATGACGTTTCTGCTACCGTAAATATTGTATAATCGAAGTCAGATTGAAGAACAGATTGTTTCTGTATTTGTTATGAATTTCAGAGTTGATTTGACTGAGATTTCATGTCAGATTTGTATTGTTATTGAGATTATGACTGATATTGTTATTGATTACGAAGTCTGATATTATATCTGTGATGTTTAGACTGACGGGGTTATCGAGACAGTATTGTTATGCCGTCGAAACATCAGTTAAATAAGATTGTTCAGATTCAGATATGAATTCGATTATATTGTGATATCATTGATATGAGTCAGATTGTATAGTGTTCAGATATTGATCAGATTATGCACTGAATTGAGTATTGATCAGAACAGATTGTGAATTGAGTTAGTCATTGATACTATGTATTCGATATTGTCTTTCAGATTGGATATGGACAGATTTGACTTCGAGACTTCGTCTTCGTCAGACCGGGACGACAAAGGTATAATTCATGTGATATCTGGGAAGACATAACTCAAATCAGATCTCATTTGAGTTTCCCAATAAAATCACATACTTGATTATTGTTTATCTTTTGATATGATTATGATTTGTTTATAGACTTATATTCAAATCTTTTGAAAAGAGCATGCTTTGTTTACAGATTGTTATACATTGCATTTGAGATAGGAAAGTTTGACAGATAGTCAGGCTTCTAGACGTTCGGTGTATCGTTACATAGGAGCAGACACCCTCCTATTGTAGATTATTCGATACAGATATGACCGAAGTCTAGGAATAAGACGTACGTCACCCCGATTGGGAGGGTAGGTGACAGACAGTGACGTCTTATTCACCCCGGGATCCCTAGAGATATAGTTGAGTCGAGTCTAGACATGATTTGACTAGAACTGCATGTGGTTATGAATGTGGTTTCATAGACTATGAAACCCATGTTTATTGCTTTCAGTCATGACAGCATGTTTATATGACTTGATTTAAATTGCATGTGTATCTGAATTGGGTTGCATGCTTATTTTGATTTGATTTCATAGATTGTGAAATCTATTACTTTTGAATATGTTCATGATAGCATGTTTTATGATTTAGATTGTTTCTGTACATGCTTACCATGTTTTATACTGGGATTTGTTCTCACCGGAGTTATCCGGCTGTTGTCGTGTCTGTATGTGTGCATGGCAACAGGTGGGGCAGGATCTGGGTCTCGAGCTAGATGAGAGATTGATGATAGCGTGGAGATCTCGGGCGTTGAAGATTTCTAGTGTTTGCTTATTAGACTTGTACTACTGATATTTGTAGTTGGTATTTAAACACTAGCGTATGAATGTACTAGACAGACTTGTATGTACATTATGTTGTCTAATTAATATAGAGACATGTTATGCTTTAATTATACATTTGAATTCATGTTAAAAGCAAAAATTTGACCCACATTTTCGAGCAAAGATCCAATAAATCCCAAAAGAATTGAGTTAGAGCCCGGGTCCCCACACGAACGAATTGATAAATTAATGAGGGGTAGGTGAACTGAAATTCCCAACAAATTCATTTCTCTCTAAGGGGTAGGTGAACTGAGATTCTCAACAAATTCATTTCTCACTGAATTTTAATTAACCATTCTAGATATTATATCTCGTTATTTAATTCCTGAACATTTTTATTTGCATTTTTTATTTGAGCATAGTAGTAATAAACGACCCTTCAAATTTCGTTGCTAAAGATTTGATAACTGAAAATAATAATTGTAAAATACAGTTTTCAGTGGAACGATACTCGTACTCTAGTACATTATACTATTACTTGCCATCATGCACTTGCGATTAATTTTTGAGTATACTTAACCATATTTTTTTTAAGGATTCCACGGTGCAAGTTTTGCTCGATCGGTGAGATTTTGAAATCTTTTGAATTTGAACAGAAAGCTTGTGAGGAGATTTCAGCAGAATAACAACTTTGTAGTTTTGTTCGTTATTTTTTCTCTGCTGCTCTTCTCGGCTATTTAGAGGCTTTGCCTCCAACGGTAACAATGAATACGTTTGATTGCAGTAATTAAATGTAGTTGGCATACTTACATGTTAAAAATAGGAATTTCCTTTGGAATGCATAAATAATTATTTTCAAGGGTTATTTTTGCGCTGACCGAGGAACGGAGACCGGAATAGTAAAGGAAAAATATTTTTAATATATGACTAAAACAAGGACTGTTTGGAAGCTTGTTTAATATTTTCGAGAACTTTCCTAAACGAGATATTTTTCATACGTACTAATGGGCCTATCATGTTAGGATTATTGGGCCTATATTTCTACCTAAGTATTTATATCATAAGCCTAGACTCCCAAGCCCATTTTTCTCCTAAAATCTAATGTTTAAAACAAAAAACTAGGGCTCTCTTTCCTGGCAGCAGCAACACACACACTCACGTCCAAAGGCACTCTCACGCTGATATTGAAGGCAAAAATCACAGCAAAGGGTTCCCCGTCCCTCCGTCAACACTCTTTCGTGTCTAGACTCGAATATTCGTGCGTAAATCACGCAAAGGCACGTCTTACACCTTCATTTTCTCATCATTCAAGCCATAGTATGTGTGAATATATATTCTTGTATGAAAAATCTGATATCATGGTATTACTTTCGTTTTTGTGGTTTATGCGTGGAAGAACTTGGATTTCTTGATATATATGTAACGTCCCGAAAATTTGAAGGTTCACGTGAACCACCTGCATGTGAGTTATCAAATTTCTCATGCATTTTAATTAAATTGTTTTAATTGCATGAATTGATTATGGTAGGTATGTTTACATGTTTAAAATATTGTTTTATTTTAGAATGCATAAAACTGTATTTTTAAAGGTTATTCGAGATGCGATCGAGGAATGGAGACCAAGGGCTGAAAAAAGGAAAATATTTTTATTAAATAGTTATTTTTAATTGTTTAACGTGTGGTGTATTTTAAATAGAATTTACGAATATGAGGTGTTTTGAGGTTATTTTATACGCCGAGACACATTTTTAAACGATATTCGATTTTCGACAAAAATATGAACTTTTCAATAACTCAACTATTATTTTCACAAATATTCCCAGAAAAAATATTTTAAATATGTACAAATGGGCTTCATGTACCTATTATACTTGACTAATGAGCTCAAGCTTTCACACATGTTTAATTAACAAAAAATACCCCAAAACCTCATAATAAACGCCTCTCCCCTCACACACACAAGGACTCTCCCCATTAGAATTCAACACACACCACACGTGATTTTGAAGAGGAAACACACTCCTTTGAGAGAAAAGCAATCATGGGTTCCGTTCGTCGTCGTTCTTCGCATCTCAACTTAATTGTCGTGTGTAAAATACGCAAAGGTACGCCGTAATCTTCTTTCTAACATCTTTCACACCATAATACATGATTGAAGCATGTTTGCATGAAAAATATGTTAGACTTTTCATTAATTTCGTTTTTGTGACATAGCATGTCTATAATTCAAGTTTTTGTGATTCAAACCGTGTTGTATTGTTTCTTGAGGGGATGCTACCTTAGGGACACTAAAAAAGGAAGAGTTTATAAAGGTTTGAGGGCCTAGATAAGTTGACACAGGGGCTGGGCATTAGGGGTTAATCGTTGCACAAAAATAAGGGTCCTTGCATGGTTAGGGTTTGCGGCTAGGACTCCTTTAAGGCCACGGCTTCGAGCAGCTATTAAGGCATGACCAGGAGACCTAAAGGGGATGTAGGAGGGTTCAAGGGAGGCTGCACTGTGATAGGTTATAAGGTCTAGGTGATCACGTTTGCTTGGGGGCCGTGCTTGGTTGGGATGTTGCAGTTTTGAGGGGCTGGGCTTCTAGGTTATTTAGGCACGGGTCCAGCTGCTTGATATGGAGTTGGTATAAGTCGTAGGAGGGTCGAACAGGGCCTGGACCAATTGGATAGGGGCTGGAACCGAAATATGAGGAGTTAGAGTCCTATTAGGACTAGGACACCTATGCATAAAACCAGCAGATGTAGCGACATGCTCCAAGGACTTTGTGGGCTTGAATTGAGTTCAATAAGGCTTAGTTATGTGTTAGGAAGCTTTGGTTAAATTTTGGTTAAGTTTCGAGTCTATAAAAGTCAAAACCGGGAGGTACGTCTAAGTTTAAAAACGATTTGGGAAATTAAACAAAGGGCATAAGTTTACGTGTAAGGAATAATTATGGGTGTATTTTAATGTTACTTGTTAAGTTCGGAATGATTCGGGTCGTCGTGTAGAGGACTATGGAAGAATACAAAAAGTTATGCTTCTAGGGGTAAAACGGTAATTTTACACATGAAAAATGTTAGTCGTCATGGTAGTGCCCTGAATGCTGTAAAATATGTTAATATGTTAATTTTAAATGTTTATGGAATTTTATAATGAAACGATAATTCTAAAAGATATGTTGCATGCTTGGTTTAAAAGAAAAATTGATTTTTATATATATTCTTGAATTTTTATAAAAGATGAAAATAAGAAAAATTGAAGGAGGTGAAGATTTCACCTTTCAGAGGCGTTGTCAGATTTGGCAAGAAAGGGAAGTTGTCTCCTAGATACGTCGGTCCGTATGAGATCATTGAGAAGATTGGCGATCGAGCTTACAGACTTGTTCTTCCTCCTTCATTATCTGGTATTCATGATGTTTTTCATGTATCGATGTTGCGTAGATATATGCCAGATGATTCTCATGTCATTCAGCCTGAAGAAGCCGAGTTAGATCAGACTCTGAGCTATGTTGAAAGACCGATACAGATTCTTGATCGGAAAGAGAAACAGCTTAGAACCAAGACCATTCCGCTTGTGATATAATATCAATAAACAACTCAATTCAATACCTGTTCTGATCAATATCAAATCACAATAAAATCTGATCAATGTCAATCGACATACGGTATACCAATACAATCTAAATCAATACCGACTCTGATCAATTTCAATCAACTGATGTTTCGACGGCATAACAATACTGTCTCGATAATCCCGTCAGTCCAAACATCACAGATATAATACCAGAACTCATAATCAATATCGATACTGGTCAAAATCTAGATAACCATACATATCTGATATGAATTCTCAGTCAAATCAACTCCGAAACTCATAACAATTACATGACCAGTCCTTTCTTTAATCTGACTTCAATTCTATGATGTCTAACATGACAAGAACATCATATATGAATTCTATCTAATTCTGACAATATCATAATTTCAAATGATAACAGAACTCAATAAAACTTACGTCCAGTTGTAGCTCTCGTCGAGAGGAGTACGGTACTGTGTCCGGATTTAAATTCTGATAAACGGATCACGCACACTCAAATTTTGAAACCAAAATGAAGCTTGAGGGATATTGTAATGGTAACTCTCGGTTTTCCTTCTGAAAGTCCCAAAGCAATGAAATTTTTATATGTCAAAGCATGACAAGTGTCCCACCAAGTCATAATTTGCACTTTAGTCCCTGGATTTTTCACTATTTGCAATTCAGCCCTCAATAACTCTTTTTAATTCAATTTCAATCCTACTTAATTATAAAAATCGTGGAATTTAATTCATCATTCCAAAATTCGTAAATTAAATAATCTCGGATTAAAGTGATATAATCTCGGGCCTTACAGTTTCTTCACATTATACACACATTATATGGTTTCTACTTCTCGAAGGAAGACTTAGAAAATCATTTTTCCTTAATATGTCCAATTTTAATATAGTTTTTTATTTAAAAAACACTTAAAAAACAAATTTGTTCTCAAACCATGGAATTTAGAATTTTAACCTCTTTGTTAGAATATAATTTTATATGATTTTAGTATGTTGGGCTGCAATAAGTGCTCATTTATATCCACCTCCTCGACTTATGTTAGTATGTTGGGCCGCAAAAAGTTCTCAAACGACGCTTATACGACCAAGACAAAATATGTATTTTTATTTAATTAATGACAAGGCCTCCTAATATGATTTAAAAAATGATTTAGTTTTTCTAAAAATATTAGAGTTCGAATTATTTTACGAGTCGAGCTCGATTTTTTCCGGGAAGCCGATTTGGGCAAACGAGGAGTTTTAAAAGATCAAAAATATTATTTTATGAAAACTAATTTTATAAATTTTATTATTTAATTAATTATGTGTTATTGGGCCCAAATTAATTAATTTAAGTAGGCTCAATTACCCTTAATCTTGCAAGCCCAAAACCAAAGCCCATTAATATGTAATTAAAGTTATAAATAAGTAAACATATGTCTTTTAACCTCACAATTAAACCCTCCATCAGCCGTAAAACACACATCAAGCGCACACCACAATTTCAAAAATTTGGGAGAAGAGAAAAGCTTGTGTTATTCATCGTCCGGTCGTCCAACATCGCACCCTCACCGAAGATCGAATAATCGAGCGTTATAAACGCAAATGTACGTTTTCTAAACTCTTTTAACATCATACAAATCATATTATGCATGATTTTTAATTGTTGATGCAAGAATAAAATAGGTATTCGATAATTTTTACGGTAGAATGTTTATACGATGTTTTTGCGCTTTTATGAAAAATGTTTTGAATCAAACGAGTGCGCTGCCAATACATGATAAAATATGATTAATTTATGGACAAAACATGATAAAATAAAAGAGGAAACAAGCTGGAACCGTGGGCAAAGTATCACCATAAAGGGGCGTGAGTTGTGTGGCTTGGTGCTCTTCGAGTGACTCAATTACTATGCATGGGGCTTAGGGTTTCGACCAGGGCTGGGGGTTGGGTCCTAAGGGTCGTGGCTAGATCCTAGGAAGAGTCCTAGCATGGCTAGGACTCACGGTTCAGGCTGGGGATGAGTCCACGAAAGCTAGGACTCTCCCCAAGCCTACGCGGTTCAGCTGGTCTACAGGGGCTGGGGCTCGGTTTGGGGCTAGGCTAGTGGTCCATCAGGGTCCTAAGGTGATGGGCAGAGGTGGGGTCAGGGGATATGGTGGTGTGGTTTGGTGCTGGCTCGAGCAGAAGTGGTGATGGTGAGGCAGTAAGAGGATGCGCTGCTGGTGTCTTCGGGCAGGAGGCTGGCGCGTGGGTTCAGGGGCCTGGGCTGGGTTGGGCGTGGTCCAGGGTCGGTTAGGGTCAGGTTGGTTGGGTGGTGGCTCGGCTGGAGGTGTCTTAGTTCACTAGGAGTCTTGGACAAAGAGGGTGCACGCGCAGATTTCCTGTGGCTCGGTTGACAGCCTGTTAAGCAAGATGGGGTCTGGTTATAGGGGCTGGGCTTGGTCATGAGGGTGCCTAGGTGGGTTGGCTAGGTTTTGGCTCGAGGTGGCTTGGGCGTGGCTCTAGTAAATTAGGAGGTGGTTCGGGTGGTTCGATAATGGCTCAATATTTCGAATTTAATAACAAAAATTGAATCCATGGGTCCACAGGTGTGGCTCATGACTTATAACGGTAGAATAAATACTAAACATGTTATGTTTAAAATTTGGGATCAAAATAATGAGTTTTGGATTTATCCGAGATTTAATCGCCGCATGAAACGCTAATTAAAGAATTAATTGAGAAGCCTAGTTTTATGCTTTATAAAATTACGAAAAATTATATTTAAGCTAAATTAATTAATTAGAATAATCTCATGTCATTAAAAGGGAGAAAAAGATAAATTCGAGAATTTTTACGTCTAGGGGAAAAACGGTCTTTTTACACTTAAGAAAATACGAAAACACTTGGCAGCGTCCCAAGGATCATAATGCTTGTAAAATGATATTATATGATTTAAAATAATTATTTTGATGATAAAATGTATTTTTATGATTTATCGTAAAGCTGTGCAATATATACTGTTTAAAATGTTATTTTTGGAAAGTTCTCTTATTTTATGATTTTTAAAGAAAAGGAAAATTATTTTGAGAGATGTGAATTGACTCTGACAAGAGATATGATTTATGATATATGATTTGTGGGGTATCCATTTATGTTGAGGACGGTGAACTTATAATTTTAGGGGGATGTCGTGAGGGGAAAATGTCTCAGAGGAAGCTCATTTATGGGAAAAGGCCCCAGAGGAAACCCATTTGTGGGAAAAAGCCCCTATGGAACCCATCTATGGGAAAAGACCCCCGAGGGAACCCCGACGATCGTATTTCCATGGTGGAGCCTAGTGCACACCCCCATAGGCCATATGGAGCTGAAGACTAATCAGTCGACTAAAAGATAAAAGTTAGTCACTTTCAAGGATCAAACTTAATCCAAAATGATATATGATTGAAAGTTTATGAGAAAAATGATTTTTATGATATATGATCTATGATGATGATTAAAGATATTTTTAAATGATTTTTATATGATTTATTTATGCTCAAAGCTTATTTTAAATAAATTTTTTAAGGATTTATTTATGATTAAAGTTATTTTAAAATGATTTTACAATTTATGATTTAATTATGCTCAAATGATTTTTAATGGTTTATTTATGTTCAAAAGATTATTTTAAATAAAAATATGATTTTTAAATGTATGTGGATGTATATATATTATTTGTTATCCATGTTTAGAACGTGCTGAGTCGTTAGACTCACTAGGTTTGTATGATGCATGATTTGATGATTTTTGGTGGCGATGAGCCAATGGAGTGCAGCAGTACACACCCAATGGCCTTTATGTTTCCGCACTAGCTAAATATATTAAGGATTAAAGATTATGTTAATGATTTTTATTAGAGATATTTATATGCTTAATTTTATTGTTAGTCGATATTTTTTAAGGTCGTTTAGGAATTTTGGTTAGTCGATGATTTAGGATTTTATTTTATGCACTTGAGATTTAAATTGTTAAATTATTATGATTCATGATTATGTTAAATTATTTTATTTAGTTATGATTTAAGAGTAGAAAAAAAAAATCGAGATCGTTTCAGTTAGGATCGACTGGCATTGAATAAATATTTTAGGATCAGACCCTATCCGATATATTTTCAATTTTAAAAAAAAAATTGTAAAATTATTCGGGTGAATCAGAAATCGAAATATACGAAATAATTAAGTTTTTGAAATGTTCAAAGTGGAATTGATCATTAATATGTCAGATTGAGTTAGGTTATTCAAATGAAGCAGAATTCTATTGAATTAATCATCTACAAACTTGTTATATTTAGAAACAGTTAGTAAAATTCCCTTGGAAACCGAAACCATAACACAGTAGAATTTATAATTTTTGATCACGGGATCTATTCATACAAAACAATATTCATACATTAAATTTTTTAACCGTTCCTAGGATACAAAATGTAATGTACAGCCATCCTTATGTCTTACATGTAAGGTTTAAGAAATTCGAACTACGTAACCTGACTGCATGCAATCTATGGTTTTGTTTAAAATATGTTTTTAATCATTTTTATGCATTGAATGCATGATTATTGCATGGATATGTGTTTATTCCATTGTTTGTTAATGTTTCATTCATTAGGGCTTGAAGTTGCATTTCTCTCTCGAACGAATAACGAAGACCGGAGATTTGGGAAAAATATTTTTATTAAATAATTAATTAATATGAGGTATATTTAAGTGTGATTTTAGAAATTGGGCCTTGGTTGGATATGTTTACTCGTCGAGTCATATTTTTAACCGGTACACAAAATTTAGCGAATTTGAGGACTTTTTGAGGGTTCAGACAATATTTTTAAACACGTACCTAAACAAAATATTTTTCGGGAGTGTTATTGGGCTTGAAGGTTTATTTTAGTGATTAATGAGCCCAAAACTCTTTTAACCCTTTAAATTTTAATTAAGTGCCTATTAGTGTATTATATTATGGCTTAAACTTAAAAACAAAACCCTAAACCTAATAAACTCAAGGTGGCAGCCCCCTCCCTCATAAAGCAGCCCTCTTTTTTCGAAAAAAACCGCCACCTTTCTTGATTTTTCTCTCTAGGTTTCAAGAAAAGTTCCTTTCCTGACTCTCCGATGCAAGTCCTATGCATATCTTTAAGTTTTCGAGCACATAATCGCTAAGACACGCCATGTATCCCTTTTTCTCATCATTCATGCCATTTTTATGCTGATGTATATGTATTTGCATGAGGAATTCTCCGATATCATGTGGTGTCATTTTGTTGCTAGCTTTGACATGAAAAGTGCATTCTTTTGTTACATACTCACTTTTTTCTTTGTGGTTGTGTAACGTCCAAAAGTCAGCCTACGTAAACCACATGCTCGATTTTTATGAGACGTGCTCAATTTTATCTAGGAAGCCAATTTTTGGCAAACGAGGGGTTTTTAAGATCAAAATTATTTATTTTGGAAACTAATTTTTATAAACTTTTATTTTTCAATTAAATATGTGTTATTAGACCTAATTCACTTAAGATTAGTAGGCCAAATTGTTCCTAAACTCAAAAGCCCAAAACCCAAGCCCATTATCATGCAAATTAAATCTATAAAAAAATTAAAACGCTAGGTATTTTGTACACATACCAGCCGAAATTTACACAGACCACACACACATATTTTGGAAAATTCCAAGGGAAGAAAACAAGGAGATTTCGTTGCCCGTTCATTCTTCTTTGCACACCACACCGATGATCGCATATTCGAGCGTTCTAAAATGCAAAGGCACACTTCTAAACTTCTTTGACGTACAATTCAAATTATAATATGCATGTTTTATGTATTTTTGCATGAAAAACATTTGAATACAAATCGCTTATTGTTTTGATGATATTTTTCAAAGTTTTGATTATTTTACGCTTGTTCGAAAAACGTTATGATTCCTAAGGCATGCTGCCAATATGTTGTGTTTAAGGGATGGAAATTGAGTCGATTAAAGGTGGAACGTAGGCTGGAACCGAGCTTGGCCAATGATGTGTGAACATATGGTTTTCTTCATTGATTTTCCTTGAGTTGGGGGTCGGCCAGGTGGGAGTCTTGCGCATAGCTCGGACAGGGCTTGGACAGGGACCGTGCTGGCTTCAACTCTAGGCTAGGATGAGTCCTAGGCAGGCTGGAGTCTTGGCTTGGGCGAGGAGAAGCCATGCGCAAACCCTAGGAGATCCTAGGGTGTGCGTGCGCGGCTATGGGAAGGGACAGGGTCTCGGGCTGGTCAAGGCTGGTTAAGGGCTGGTCTAGGGACAGCTAGGGGTGCGTGGTGTCGGTGTCCAGAGCCGAGATGAGTCCTCGCATGGCTGGACTCCTCATCGTGCAAGGAAGCAAGGGACGGCTAAGAGTCTTGCGCCTAGGCTTTAGCATGGGATGGGGCTCGGTGCTAGTCCAGGAGGGTTCAGTAGGGTCCATAGGAGGTCTAGTCATGAGATGGCTCGAGGTGGCTCGGCCATGGTTTAAGGAAATCGAGAGTTGGCTCGAGATGGAAGCTAGGGTTTGAATTATGGCTATGAAAAAAGAAAACGGTTTCGAACAATGGTCCATGCGGGTCGGTTCATGGTTCACGAGGGTATTTTAGGATAAAAATTTTATGTTTAAAGTTGGAAAGAAAATATTGAAGTTGGGGTTAATTCGGAATTAAAACGCTTTACGAATTATTAATTAATGAATTAAATAAAAAAGCCCAAGTTTATGCTAAATAAAAATATTAAAAATTAGATTTAAGATTATATAATTATTTGGGATAGGCTCGAGTCAAAAAAGTGAGAAAAAGTTAAAAATCGAGAATTTTAGGGTCCAAGGGCAAAATAGTCATTTTACACCTGGTTAGTACGAAAAGGGTTGGCAGTGTCCCGAAGAATCATAAACCATGACAAATGATACTTTGTAACGTTTATGATGAAAATATAGGATTTTATTAATTATGATAATGTTGTGCAATTTTTATCGTTAAAATGCTATTTTACGAAAGTGGAAAGGACACGATATTTTATGATTAAAAGGAAAAAGAAAAATATTTTGAAGATGTTAATTGACTGTGACAATGATTATTTGATATATGATTTTTGGGAATATCGTGAGGGGGAAGGCCCAGAGGAGGCCCGAATATGGGAAAAGGCTCCAGAAGTAGCCCAACGATCGTATTTCTATTTTACGTCGGTACTTAGTGCCCGTCCCCGTGCGCAATGGTGTGCTAAGATTGATCAGTCGACCGAAGGATAAAAGCTAGTCACTTTCAAGGATCAAACTTCATTCAAAATGATAAATGATTGAAATCTTTACCATTTGACGGTTTATTTATGCTTACAAGTTATTTTAAATAAAAGTATGATTTTAATGCATGTGCTTGTATTATTTACTACTCATATTTCTATATTTGAATGATGCAAGTGATGATGATATTGAGGGAGGTGCTGACGCTTGAGTGGATCGAGTCCGACAGTACACTCCCGAGATACATTTATTTTCCGCATTAGCTTGATATTTAAAGTTTTAAAAGATTTTTTGTTAATGATTTATTAGAGATTTTTATGCTTTATTTTTATGTTAGTTGATCTTGTTAAAGGTCGACGTAGGATTTTTGGTTAATTGATGATTTAGAGATTTTTATGCATTTGTGATTTTAAATGTTAAACTATTTTGATTTATGGAAGTGTTAAGTTATTTTTAAATGGTGAATTTCAAAATGATGTAAAAAAAATTAGTAGGATTTTAAAGTTAAAAAGTAGTGGACGTTTTAGTTAGTATCCGAGCCAAGGATCCCCAAAGGGTTGTGTTACAGCAACTCCAAGAAGCTCAAGAAGTCACGCCTCAAATATGTAAGTTTTTACCGCTTTAGATTTTGTATGTTGAACCTTAAATGCTTTTATGATACATGCACTACAAAAAAAAGTGTTTCTAGAAGCGGTTTGAAACTGTTGTAAATATGTTATGGGTACGAGCATTATCAAACCGCACCTAAAATAAACAATAGAAGCGGTTCTTCAACTTGTACCACCGGTTGAAAAAACCGCTTCTATAAGATATAAGGTCATCAATAAGAGGAGCGCTTTTGCCACCGGTGGTACAAGTGCTAGAGCGGTTAAAAACCGATCTTAAAATTGAAAAAAACCGCTTCTGTAAGAGTGTTTTTTTGTAGTGATGATATAGAGGTTAGATACATGTTTCAATTAAAATGTTAAATGCATGTTGGTTACGTGGTATGGACGATTTGTACAAAGATGCCTCCTACACGAGTTCTTCGTAGGGATAATGAGGATAGACATGATGAGGAGATTTTATAGCCTCCACTTAATCAGGATGCTAGTGCCCGTGTGTTAGCCTGATAGCCTGTTTACTAGAGCAGCACGTGGGAAATGGGGCGAGGGTCCGATCAGAAGCTGTCTATGAGCGATTAAGGAGGATGGATCCAACGGATTTTTTTGGCACTGCTGATCCATTCGTGGCTGAGGGATGTATTAGTTCTTTAGAGGTGATCTTTTGATATATGGATATGGCGGATGTGGACCGAGTTCGTTGTACCATCTAGCTGCTGAAAGGCTACGCTTCCTTATGGTGGGAGGGAGCGGAGCGAGGGGTGAATCTAGCAACATCGACTTGGGAGGATTTCAAGAGGGTGTTCTATGATAAATACTTCACTACCGACGTTCGTTTGAGGTTGAAGAGAGAGTTTTTGAGTCTCAACCAGGAGGACTTTTTTATCTCTGAGTTCGTGTAGAAGTTTGATACGGGCTGTCATTTTGTGGCCTTGATTGCTAATGATGATGCGGAGAAGTTACGACACTTCTTGGATTGATTGAGGCCGACGATTCTTCGTGATGTGATGCTCACCGATCCTGTTGATATACTACTGCTGTTTCCAAAGCTTTTTCGAGCAGAGCAGCCACTTAAGGATATTGATTGAGAGATGCAGTGTAAGAGGAATCACGCCCAACAAGCTTGTCAGCATAATAAGAAGCCTTATATGGGACCACCAAAGCGGTCGGGACAGCTAAAACCACAAGGACAACCACCTGAAGAAAATGTCCCGAAGACTACAGAGAAGCCACTGTGCAAGGAGTGTGATCGACATCACTATGGTAAGTGCATCTGGGGCACCTACAAGTGCTTCAAATGTGGAGCAATGTGGCTTAAGGCTGGTGATTGCCCAAAACTCAAGCAACCCATGACTGGAAGGGATTATGTGATGCATGCTGAGCAAGCGGAGCCAAACACGATGCTTATTATCGGTAGTCCGACTATTCAAGTATTTAGAACTTCCTTAACTCTTGAAATAATAAGCATGAATACTATAATCAAATTGAGGTGCATGGAACTTGATGACTTAGAACTGCATGTTTCAAATTCTAGGGTTTAAGAAATTGAATTCTTGCAAACACTAAATTATATGGATCAAATTGTAGAACATCGAAATTTAAAGGGACTAAAGAACAATTTCGAAAATCTCTAGGGATAATATGGCAAAAAGAAACTCGAAATTTCCAATGGCTAAAATACAAATTTTCGACTTTCAAGGGGCCACTGGTAAACCTAAGGGGCTAGACAGCAATTTTCGAAAAATTTTGAGGAAAAGTTTAGAAAATTTCGAAATTTCCTAGGACTTGATTGCAAAATTCAAAAATTTAAGGGGAAATTTAGGAATTTAAGAAAGCTCAAGGGGCCGAAATGCTAATATGGGAACTAGAAGGGCTTAGATGGTAGGAATCCTTTTGAAACTTTATGGCCTTAATCGAGAATAATATGAATATTACCAGGACGAATACTGTTAGCGCGAATAGCTACCTATGCTTTACTAGATTCGGGAGCTATGCACTCTTTCATATCTGAATCTTTCAGAAGAAATTTGGAATCTTACCAGTGGACTTGGAGTCGGAATTCAAAGTTACAGTGCCTTCTGGCGAACATATGGTTTCTGGTAGCATGGTTAAGGGTGTGGAACTTAAATTACAAAAGAACATTATACAAGCGGACATTATAGTACTACCAATGCTCGAGTTCGACATTATTTTGGGAATGGATTGGCTCACACTGAAGGGGGATACTATTGATTTTCACCGGAGGTCAGTATCTATTAGACCACCGAATGGAAAAGCATTTATCTTCGAGGCAGCGCAAAACACTCTCCCCTGGGTCGGCTGCCTCCACTGTGGGCAGTCCTTCAGCACATGGTCGCTGGCTCCGCATTTGAAGCATTTGCCTGATCCCCATAAACACTGTCCCGGATGCTGGCAGTTGCACTTCGGGCACACCGGGTGCTCTCCCGGCCTCTGAGGAGCCTTCTGCTGAGGGATAGGACCCTTGTCTTTCGACGGTCCCTGAAATGGTCTCTTCCCCTGCTGTCCTCAGAAAGGCCTCTTAAACTGAGGTCGCTGCTGTTGCTACTGAGGTGTCTGATAGGGCCTCTAGCCCTGTCTATCACTCTCGATGTACCTTTGGTCCTGTTTTGCCACCAAGGCTCTAGACACCGCAACAGTATAAGCAGTAGGACCAGCAACTCTCACATCATGGCGCAAGATCGGCCGCAACCCATCAATAAAATGCCTCATCTTCTCCTGGGCATCATTTGCAATCAGGGGCACAAAGTGACACCCCCTCTCGAACTTTCTGACAAATTCTGCAACGCTGCTATCTCCCTGTCGCAACGTAATGAACTCCCTGGTCATGATGGAGCGTACTTCCTCAGTGAAGTACTTGGAGTAGAAGACCTCCTTGAAACCACCCTAAGTCAGTGTTTGAAAGTTCACTGACATTGATGCACTTTCCCACCACAGTATGAAGTCTCCTGTCAGAAGAAATGTGGCACATCTGACCCTGTCTGCATCTTGCAGCTCCATAAATTCAAAAATTACCTCGATGGACTTAATACATCCTTCAGCTATCATCGAGTCAGTAGTCCCCAAGAACTCCTTCGGATCCATCAACCTAAACCTCTTATAAACTGTCTCTGGTCTGGGCCTCGCCCCTGTATCCATTGCAGCATTATTCCCTGCAAACTGTGCGAAGAACTGAGTCATCCCTGCAAGCATCTGAGCCTGTATATCTCAGGGTGGATGAGGAGGAGCGGCCTTCTCCCCATCCTGAGGCTCTCTATCATCATCGCGTGTTCCACGCACAATCCTACGTCTGGGAGGCAAACTATTCCAATATATATTTAACACATAAACCCAACATGCATAAACATAATATTATCATAAGATGCACGTAATTTGAACTTAAACATGTACATGCTGAAATCATGACTTGATGCATATTACACGAAATAATTTAAAACTTTAAAACATACAGACTTGAGGTGTGACTTCGTGAGCTTCACGCAACTGGCAGTGCGCATAACCCTTTACAAGAACATCGCTCTGATACCAACTGTAACATACCGTAATTTTAAACTATTTTAAAATTTGCGGAAAAATAAAAAATTTCTTAAATAAATAGTAATCATTCAAATTGCCATAAAGATAAACTGTTCGTCTAAAAATATTCGAAGTAGAAACAATTACAACCAAAGTTTGCAAAATCAATCTCGTAAAAATCAGAGTATTTGAATCAACATTCTTAGCCTCCTGCGTAGTCCAAGCCGGCTCATTGGTCCCCACCCCTCATTTCCTTGTACTCGTCCTCACCTACATCGATCAAGCCTAGTGAGTCTAAAGACTCAACATGTATAAACTGGAAGTAACAAGTAGTACATAATAAAACTACATGCATTTTAAAGTAGAGCGTAAATACTGAAACTTGAACGTATTAACGTAAACATAGACGTGCCATCATCGTAAAACATTTCATAAACTTGCTTGCATCATACATACTTGAACATACATAAACTTTATCATTTTGTGTAGAGATATGTTTCAAAGCAAGTAACCCATACATAAATGCGTCTGATCAGACTAAACCACAGTACTGGGATAGCAGGGAAAATCCACTACCATATACATGAGATCCCCGGTCATGCTTTACCAAGTGGATTGGTCCCTAGTCATGCTTTACCGCTTTCCAATCCTGATTTAAACTCGGTCATGCTTTACCGGGGTGGAGAATTCCCCGGCCACATTCACCGGCTTCCAACCCGTTCATAATTAGTCACAAGACATTTAGCATACCTCGAAAACATAAATAATTTCTTTTGCACGTCGAACATACTTACATGGCGTTGAGGGATTCGTTGGATCTCGCTTGGGGCCACTGTTGTACATACTAACATGTTTTCATGCACTTAATTTCCATAACTTAGACGTAAGAGCCATGCTCGTCACCCGAAATGACACTTTATTTATGACATTCTAAATCACTCGGGACATGGCCTCGTTTATTCGTCGTACTAAACCATGACATAGAACCCCAAAACAATCTCTATATGAAGTGTGAACTTTTCCCAAACAAGGAAGACATGGATCTAAAAATAGTGGTTTAAAAGTCATGGACAAACACCCCGCGTTGGACAGCGCTGCGCTGCGGCACTGCTTAGCGCCTAGGCGCTAGTCACTAGCACCGCGGCGCTAGCAAGGCCACAGGTCTAGCACTACGGTGCCTCAAGGGTAGCGCTGTGGTGCTAGACTTGCACAGAACAGGCGTTGCGGCGCTCCCTGGTGAGTGTTGCGGTGCTAACGCTGCGCACAACCAACCCAAAAGAACACATTTTGATGCAATTTTAAGAGTCACGCTCAAATGACTCGAACGAATGCAATGAGACTCAATCTAAGACGCTATGGCAATGTTCCAAACTCACACAATGCCAAAAAACAACGACGCACAACAAACAACGCAACACAACCCGTGAACACGACATTTTGACACCAACACGGTTCCTACGACTTCTAAAGCAACCAAATGCCTATCAACACGAAAGAAGTACTTAAAACCATCCCAACCTCATACTAAATATACCTAAATGCAGCAGCGATCACCCAACGAAGTGTGCAACAAATAAACTTCAAGAACACGTCAAGAACACATTTTCATAAAATCACTGTTTGAGCAGTCCCACGAAAGCGATCATAACTCACTCGTTTCTTGTCCAAAAATTGCGAATTTACTGTCAAGTCGAAGGTATCGAAAATTAATACGTTTTATATGTTGAAATCGTTTCCAGAAAATCGACTGAATTTTCGTAGTAATCAAAATTACAGCAGACACGTTTTCAGATCTAAAAATTTGAATCCAAAAATCATTTCAAATGTTTTTTTCTCAAACTTTTTCACAACTACCAGGATTTTCATGCATAATAAACATCACAACACATAATATGACGAGATCGATGCATAAATAATAGAATATACATGCCTTGATCTTTCAAAATTCTTGAAACGACGATACCGAAGTGGAACGAATGCGAGGGTTGATCTGGGATGAATTGTGGCACGTTTTCTTCCAACCAAAACAACGTGAATCTCAAAAAATTGTAGGGGAAGGGTGATATGGAGGCTGCTGAAAATGAGAACTCAAGAACCCTACCCTCCTTCAAAATGAACGTGTAAGTGTGTGTGTAAAATTGTGTGCGCGTGTGTTTTAATAAATTAGGAGTAATAAAATTGCTTAATTAAGAATTAAAATGTTGATTAAAAAGTTAAATCCCCACTACTTTTACAAAATCCCCTAATTAACAAAATAAAATACACAATTGATAAATTTTAAAAGTTTAAAAACCATAAAATCACATAATAATTAAATTAGGCTCTTAAAATGCTAAAACTAAATAAATCATTTAAAATACCCCATTCCTAACTCAAAATAAAATACCATATTTTAAAATCGCCAAAATCGTCGTCGGCTCTTTTCTTCGATCCTGCATCGAATAATCGCCTAAAACATGAAACTCAATAAAACATTTTAACATGCATTACATAAACATAAATAATTTAAAATAATGCAAATTCATAAATCACGCATCTCAAAAATCATTTTAAACTTAAATAAATAATTTAACTTTTTTAATAAATGCATGAGTTTTACGTGTACTGAATTTGGACTTTACACTTACCATGATTCGATGAGTTTAATCAGAAAATGATTTATGACATTCTCGTTATCAAATGTTGGTGCAAGGAATGAGGAAAATTAGGATAAGCCCGAATAAAGAAAATGTCATGAATCACAAAGTGTTGTTGTAAGATCCAAAATGCAATAATGTAATCCAACTGCATGCAAATCTAGGGTTTTAGAGTTTTCTATTAGAATGCATGTAATCAACTGCATGTAATCCAACACGTAAAATGGGTTTGAGAGTTTTCTATTAGAATGCATTAAAACTGCGTTTTAAAGTTTATTCGAGACGCGCGATCGATGAAGGAGACCGGGACCATAAATAAAATGTTTTTTTTATTAAATTATAATTTTTCATTATTTAATATATGGTATATTTTAAATGGTCTTTGCGAAAATGGTGCCTTTTGAGATGTTTTACACGTCGAGTCGTTTTTTAAACTGGTAGTCGGCTTTTGACAAAAATAGAGACTTTTGGATGCTCGGTTAATATTTTTGAAAATTTTTCTAAACAAAATAATTTTATTACTATCTAATGGGTCTATTATACCCAAGTTATTGGGCCTAGCTTACTACACAATTATTTATATGAAAACTTGAATAGCAAAACCCTAACCTACACATCAAAACACACGCACACCAAGCTTCATAAAAAACACTAGGACTCTCTCTCAAACTCAGGGCCACACACACACCATATTTTCAAGGAATTTACATCGGTTTTTTGAAGAGCAAAAACGCAGCAAGTTCTCGTCCCTCCCCGCCAATGTTCTTCGCATCTCAAATTGTTTTTCGTATGTGAAATACGCAAAGGCATGCCTTAATCTTTCTTCACTCATCGTTCATACCATATTATGTGTATTTAACATGATTGCATGAAAAATATGACATACTTTCTAATATTTCATTTTTATGGCGTATACATAAAAAAAATGGTTTTCTTTGCACAAATCTTCATGTTAATGATGCACAAAAGGGATTCCATGGTAGGGACATATTTCAGTAGGTTTAAGAGCCCCTAGGTCTCGGATAAAGGCTGGAACGAATGAGGATAAGGGTTGCACGTTTCTTGGTTTTAAAGAAGCTAGGGTTTCGATTTTGCGGTTATTGAAGGTTGTAGCTGCTAGCTACTGTAGGGTCACGTCAGGGGTCCTAAGGGGGTCTAGTCATGGTCCACTACAAGAAAAAAGGCATGCGACAACGGATAAAATCCGTTGTCGTAGCCTTTTAAAAATTGTTGTAACTGAGGGTGTTGTTGAAAGTCTGTTCAACGACAACGGTTTTTACCCGTTGTGGTAGGTAGCATTTGCGACGGTATATTAAAACGGTCGCTAAATCCATTAGCGACAGTTTTATTCAAAGTGTCGCTAAAATTAGCGACGGTCAGCCTAAAAACACCGTCGCTAAAATTAACGACGGATAGCATATACAAACCGTCGCTAAAATTATCGACGGTCTGCATATACAAACCTTCGCTAAACGTAGCGACGGTCTTTAATCAAGCATTCCGTCGCTAATTTGTTTTGAAAAATTTAAAATAATTAATAATTTAATAAATCTAAAAGAAACTAACAATTGAAACTAAAATCGTGTAAAAGAGAAAAATTTTAAGTGTAAGAGAGAAAAATTTTAAGTGTTGTGTGAAGTAATAAAATTGTGTATGAGAGAAAAATTTTAATTGTTGTGTGAAGTGATAAAATTGCGTATGAGAGAAAAATTTTAGTGTTGTGAAGTAGTGAGAAAAATTTTAAGTGTTGTGTGAAGGGATGAAATTGTGTAAAAGAGAAAAATTTTAAGTGTTGTGTGAAGTGATAAAATTGTGTATGAGAGAAAAATTTTAAGTGTTGTGTGAAGAGATGAAATTGTGTAAGAGAGAAAAATTTTAAGTGTTGGGAAGGAAAATTGATTGGAATAGGGTATTTATAGTGAGTTGGCGACGGTATTAGTTTAAAGCGTCGCGAATTTTAAATTAGCCACGGTTTTGATGAGATTGTCGCCGTATTTTGCGACGGATTAAGTTAAACCGCTGCTAAAGTTAGCGACGGGTTTTGAAATATTGTCGCATGTTTTATTTTGGCGACAGTTTGGCTATAAACCGTCGCTAAATATAGCGACGGTTTGTTCAAAACCGTCGCTAAATGTAGCGTCGGATGTCACTAAACTGTCGCTAAATTTTAGCAGGCGACGGTTTGACTTTAAACCGTCGCTATAATTAGCGACTAATGATACAAAACCGTCGCAAATGTGAACGTAGCGACGGTTATATGAAACCGTTGCTATATTTAGCAACGATTTTTTGATAATCTGTCGCTACATTTGGCAACGTTTTCCAAAACCATTGTTGTTTGTCTAAAAACCACGCTAATCGACAACAGTTTCTTAAAATCGTTGTCGATTATCCCAAAAAACGCGCTAATAGACAACGGTTCACAGAACCGTTGTCATTGACCCGAAAACCGTTGTCTTTGACCTTAAAAGACAACGGTTTTTTAAAACCGTTACGTTGTCTTTGGCCCCTACCTAGCCATGCAAGCACAACCACAAACCGTGCGACCACCCCTAGCTTCTATAGCCCTAGCGTTCGTACCAGCCTTCCCTTAGCCTATCTAGGACCACTACAAGAAAAACGCCATATAACAACACACATACGACAACGGTTTTTGTGAAAAACCGTTGTCGTAGAGTTTTTCACAACAGTTTTAGAAAAAACCGTCGCTAAAGTTAGCGACGGGTTTTGAAATATTGTCGCATGTTTTATTTTGGCGACAGTTTGGCTATAAACCGTCGCTAAATATAGCGACGGTTTGTTCTAAACCGTCGCTAAATGTAGCGTTGTCGCTAAATGTAGCGACGGATGTCACTAAACTTTCGCTAAATTTTAGCAGGCGACGGTTTGACTTTAAACCATCGCTATAATTAGCGACTAATGATACAAAACCGTCGCAAATGTGAACGTAGCGACGGTTATATGAAACTATCGCTATATTTAGCAACGATTTTTTGATAATCTGTTGCTACATTTGGCAACGTTTTCCAAAACCATTGTTGTTTGTCTAAAAACCACGCTAATCGACAACGGTTTCTTAAAACCGTTTTCGATTATCCCAAAAAACACGCTAATAGACAACGGTTCACAGAACCGTTGTCATTGACCCGAAAACCGTTGTCTTTGACCTTAAAAAGACAGCGATTTTTTAAAACCGTTGTCTTTGGCCCCCCAAAAACCGTTGTCTTTGGCCCCTACCTAGCCATGCAAGCACAACCACAAACCGTGCGACCACCCCTAGCATCTATAGCCCTAGCGTTCGTACCAACCTTCCCTTAGCCTATCTAGGACCACTACAAGAAAAACGTCATACAACAACACACATACGACAACGATTTTTGTGAAAAACCGTTGTCGTAGAGTTTTTCACAACGGTTTTAAAAAAAACCGTTGTCTTTGGGGGGCCAAAGACAACGGTTTTAAAAAACCGTTGTCTTTTTAAGGTCAAAGACAACGGTTTTCGGGTCAAGAACACCGTTGTCTATTAGCGCGTTTTTTGGGATAATCGACAACGGTTCTTAAGAAACCGTTGTCGATTATCCCAAAAAACGCGCTAATAGATAACGGTTCACAGAACCTAATAAACCGTTGTCGATTATCCCAAAAAACGCGCTAATAGACAACGGTTCTGTACGGTTCACAGAACCGTTGTCATTGACCATGAAAACCGTTGTCTTTGACCCCCAAAAGACAACGGTTTTTTCTAAAACCGTTGTGAAAAACTCTAGACAACGGTTTTTCACAAAAACTGTTGTCGTATGTGTGTTGTTGTATGACGTTTTTCTTGTAGTGGTCCTAGATAGGCTAAAGGAAGGTTGGTACGAACGCTAGGGCTATATAGACGCTAGGGGTGGTCGCACGGTTTGTGGTTGTGCTTGCATGGCTAGGTAGGGCTTGTACAGTAGCTAGTTAAGGGTTCGAGTATGTCCCTAGGAAGGTTGTGTATGGTCTGGTTGGGTCGGTCAAGAGCTAGGGTCGAAGGGTTTGAAGATGGCTTAGGGCTAGGGTTTTCGAACATGGGCATGAAAATTCAGTAGGCTTCCTAGGCTTGATCCAGGGTTTTAATTGGCTTGATTTGGGTTGTATATGGTATGTTTAGGTGTTAATAAGCTATGGTTCAAGTTTGTAAGGTTTAGTTAAGTTTCGAGTCGATTCGGGTTAAAACCGAGACGTATGTTCAAGTTTTAAAACGAAGTGAGAAATTAGTCGGAGAGCTTAAGTTTACGTCTAAGAAATGCTTATGGGTGTATTGTAAGTTGTTATGTTAAGTTTGGATAGATTGAGAAAGTTACGGTTTCAAGAGCAAAACAGTCATTTTACACCTGAAAAATGTTAGATATCCTTGCAGTGCCCTGAATGCTTTATTGAATGATAAAATGTTTATTTTAAAAGTTTATGGGATTTTATGATGAAAAACGATATATGCTAAAAGAAATGTTTCCTGGTTGGTTTAAAAGAAAAATGATATACATGCATGGATTTTTATAACTGATGAATATAATGAAAGGTTGAAGGAGATGACTTGATTGTGACTAATACGAAAGGATATGATGATATGTAAGGCCAAGGCTCAGTTGACGGGTAAAAGTATCGTTGATGTCTCCGTCGCCTGGAACCATAGTTATACGTAGATGGATCCATCTACCAAAAGCTAAAACGAAAGTCACAATTAATGATCTGAATTCAATAAAAGGGAAACATATACGTATATGATGAAAGGAAAAAAATGATCTAAAGTTATGCATGTTCACGAAATGCTATTTTCTTAAATGTAACTTTCAATGTTGCTTGTGAATGTATAAGTATTACTTGTTAGCATGATTAAGGTTTGCCGAGTCAATAGACTTACTATGTGTGAATGATGAATGTGAGCATGATTTTGATGATGTTGGATGACTTGGTGGTTGAATTAGCTGGACTGATGGTGCACATAACCCGAGGACCTTTGCAAGTTTTCCGCATTAAGATTATTTTAAAGATTTCATGAGTTTTATGCTTTTGAGAGGTTTTGAGAGAATTTAAAATATTTATGCTACTTTTGAAAAATGCTAGTTTTAGGTTTGATTTCACGATTTTACGTTTTGCAGGGCGTCCTTTTGGATTTTTAAATAGTGAGTTGATGAATTATTTTAAATGATGCAAAAATATATTTATGTGTATATATATTCGGCCAAAAGCATATAAGAAAGCTTATAGAAAAAAATTAGTATATTTTAAAGAAAAACGAGTAGTAAACATTTCAGTGGTGAACCTACGACTGATGTATCTCTGAACCATTGAGGGTCACACAAGCACTGGGTCATTTGTTCCCGTTGAGAAAATAAATTCAAGGAGTTAAATTTATACAAAATTATGATATAGTAATTTCAAGGTGTTTAATTTTCGATAATTAAAAATATGAGATAATAATTCAAGAAATTGGATTTATGATAATAAAAATTTGGATAGAATAAATTTAAGGAGTTGAATTCATTACATTTAAGTGATTAAATAATTAAACTCAAAAGTTGAGTTGATAAAAAATTAATGAAAACAAGGTATGCATAATGGGCTAATAGGAGTACACGTCCAACATGTTAAATAAGTAAAGTTTTAATGGACTTTAATTAATCAAACTAGTTGGACTAATCTCATTAATTAATCAAGCTCACTAATGTTAATTAAGAAACCTAAATCTACAATTATGGAAATTAAGTCAATGGTTCAAGTTTAAGGAACACAAACCCTAGCCACCATATCATTGCAATTTTCGAAAATTACACCTAAAAATTATCTCCAAGTTTCGGCCTCCATCAAAGAAAAAAGGGGATTTTGATCCGCCTCTCGTTTTTTTTCTCTATGCAAAATATCTTTTATATTTTCTAGTGCAAGTTAGTACGGTAACAAATAATCCAGTTGTGGATCTGATTTGGAGATTGAAGAAATGATTTTCAAAGAATACTTCTACTATTCTCGTAATAGTTGGAGCCAAGTGATTAATTCTCTAAAGGTAAAAATTATAAACTTTCTACGTACGTTCTTAATGCTTAAACCATACGAATGTCCAAAGGCATTTTTGAATGTCGAATAAAATTTTAAAACATCCGCTGCGTTTTGTACAAAAAAAAAAACCGATTACCCACCAATCAGTTTAGGGGTGATGTGTTTCTTTCGCCTTTTGCTCGTAAAAGTAAACCAACTAGGGCCCGTGATTAGTGACGGTATAGAAGTTGAACTCTTGTGAGAGTTACACTTACATTCATCTCCGGTTCTTGTTGTAGATCCAGCAAGAGTATGGTTCCTTTAGCGCCTACTGCTGGCATTTTGTAACCACAGACAGGTACGAAATGTGTTTCGTCATGCAAAACAAGTACCAACTAAAACACCAAAATGATCAGAACTCATAAGCAAAGATCTGATGCAGAGAGGCTTTCGTTGTGTGGGGCCGATGGTTGTGTATTCATTGATGCAAATGGCCGGGATACTGAACGATCAATATCTCTTGACATGCTTCAGATACGACAACTGTGGCCACGATGCCGGGAGAATCCGACAACCCTGCATGAAAATAAAAAAATCTTGAGTAAGCTGTGAAGAAAACTAGCGTAAACGACGGATGATCAGTGACATACTTGAAACTGTACTTTAGTCTTCGATCGGTCGCATTCTGTTTTTTCATTTTAACATAAATACTAATTTCATTTCATCATGTAAATTTTCATGTGATAGTTGGAGGAGTTTTGAGTATGTTGTGGTCGAGTTGTGTTTTAACTTTGGGCTTTCTGAAAAATTTCAGCAACATTTTTCTTATTATTGCATTACGGTTTCGAGCTGAACAATAAACAAGAGAGAAAATTAAAACAATGAATCAGAATTGTCATTTCTTCTGAACTGAGCATTCCTATTAAAGAGTATAATAAATTTTTATAAATATTATTTTGGCATATATATATATTTTGGTCATAAATACAAGGTCAAAAAATGGATAACAATCCTTTATACTTAGAAAAGCTATTTATGATAAAGAAAAACATTTCCCACTTTATTATTTAAATAACAATTGTTTCCTAAATCTTTGACGGAACATTTTCCACAAGTTATTATTTTCTGTCATAACTTTAAAAAGGGAAAGAGGAATATTTCACTTGGAGAGAAGTTACTAAAAATGGTTGATTCCATCCTACATGTAGAGGCACTACCTATGATAGAATCAAGGACCCAAATTTAGCCACACATATATGGGGTCCACTAATTTTTTTAAAATCACATATGTGTGTGAATCTTGTCCATCCAAACTATGTGGGAGCTTGTAGCATCGAAGGAACCCTAAAAGTGCATATACACCAATTCATTATGGGAAGGCTTTGACTGTAGAATGAGGCATATTTTTACATACTTATATACAAACCTTGCATGGAAAAAAATAATTCGTAACAGAGATTTTAAATCCCAAAAGTTACATTCTTCGCTGTACAACTTAAGTTCTTTGTAAGCCATACAAGACTTATTCCACACATCTATTCATCTAATGTACACATAAAAATACAACAATCACCATGTCTATGAATACAGACTATAATTCTAAAGACAAAAGATTCAACTGAGGTGATACTCAGGAAAAAAAATCAACGAAAGCAAGCTGAAAATATACCACATGATAATTAAAAAACATTCTTCACCAGTACATATAGACAAACAATCAAGCTGATTTATTAGCTTGTGCCTTCTTTCGAGCCAAGAACATGAAAATCCGTGGGAAGAATGACTTCTTCTTTTTCTTGGCGGGAGCTCTTACATCGGGTGACGAATCGGTTTCTGTGACACTTTTGTATGACCTTGGACTCAATCTCTGATGAAGGGTGGAAACATCAGGGATGCTGACGAAATTTCTGGGTTCATAAGCTTTTGACTCCTCAAAACTTGCTCGTGGGCTTTTACTTACATTAATTGCTGGTGGAACAGATTCACTATCTCTCCGTCTTTGCTCATGCTCAGCCCTCCACTTTCGTAGTTCCTGTTCTACACCTAGCTTTCCTTCCTTCGCTTGCTCAGCCTTAAGTGTTGCAATTTCTAGTGCATTTTTCCTTTCAGCTACCTCTTGTGTGACTTCCTCAAGCCTTTCCAAGGCCCTCAACTCGGACTCCTTTGCCACATCAATTTGGGAGATAGCAGCCGCCACTCGTATGTTGGCTTGCTCTTCTGCTTCATGAGTTCTCTTGCTAAGCTCATAATACTCTTCTAATGAAAGAGTTACTCCAGTAGGTGAATCCTCGTCACTGTTTAGTTGAGCAGATTCACTTTCTTGCAATGCATTTATAGCTGCTAATGCCAACATTTCGGAAGCCTTTGCTGCTTCAATTTCCCTTTGAGCTGCACGCAATCTACTCTCCATTGTACTTGCGCCTGCCTTCACCTGTTCTGCCTCTTCCTTAGCCTTTCGAAGCTCTCCACGAGCCATTTCAACAAGTGCCTTCACCTGATCGGATTCCTGAGCTGTCTCTTGTAGTTGCTTGGGAAGCTCAACCATTTTCTCTCGCACTTCTTTCTCCTTCACCTGAATAAGAGCAATTTCGGAATTTGTCCGATTCAGCTCAGCTTCAAGAGATGAAACAGCAATCGATGCCATTCCTTCCCTTTGTTGAATGGCGGCAAGTTCTGCCTTTTCTCGATCGAGTTCTAATTTTAGTGACGTAGCTGCCACCCTCAAGATTTTAACTTCATCCGTTGCTTTTTCCACGCTGAGTTTAACTTCCTCAAGTTCGTTCTTTGCTGAATCAACAGCTGCCTGAATATCACCACGAGTTTTTTTTTCTGGCTCCTTTATTTCTGTACTCACTGATGATTCCACGTAAGCTGCCAATTCATTTTTCAAATCCATCAGTAATGTTGTTGCAATGTCTAACTTAGATTTGAGAACCTTTGTAGATGCAATCTGCTCTTTCAGTGTCTCCAAGTCCTTCTCCGCTCGCTTTAGTTCTTTCTCCCAATTGAGAGTGTCTTGCTCCTTCGCCATATTTGCTCCAATTCTATGCTCCTCTGCCTCCAGATGTGCTGCATGCGCAGATTCTAAGGATTCCTTAGCAGTAATTAATTCGATGGTCAAATCCTCCACTGACTTCTCAACTTCTTTTGCTGCAGAGACAGCTTCTTCTGCCTTGCTCACTGCTGCATTTTTCTCCGTCACCAGCACAGCATAGTCTCTTTTGAGCTGTTCCAGTTCATTTTTAGCGCTTCTAAGCTCGGTAACTGCAGCCACACGCCTTGCTCGGGCAACTTCAAGCTGCGCCTTGGCTGCAAAGCTAGCGTCATCAGCAATCCCTTGCTCCATCTCTTCGACCCTTAGCTTAGCAAGTTCTGAATCCTGTCTTGCTTGGTGCTCTTCTGTTTGTGCTCGTTCAAGATTAAGCTTCAATTCTTCTATGAGCCTTTTAGTGCTGTCTAGTTCTTTTAGAACTTGAATTTTTGCCTCTTCAGCAGCTTCCGATTGTTTCTTGTATGATGGTATCTCCTCCTGTGCTTTCTCCAGTTCTTGTTCTATGAACTTTCGTTTCTGCATGCAACCGGAATCACTAATTCTACGTATACTGGAGAACTTTAAGTAGGGTAATGCACTGCAGTTCCTTGGCCTCTATCACTCTCACTATCAGGTGTTTGCACAACATAAGATAGGACACAGGAACACACTAAGATGATTGTTCGCATTATTACAATATCATCGGAAAAATCAAATATTTTGGGTGAACAAATTTGTAAGGGAGAGAACATTGTTTCAAAACATTATAAATTAAAGCGGCAACAATTTTTGTACATTTGATAAATCACGAAATCATTCAAAAAGTGTTTTAATGATGCATAAGAATCATAGATACAGAAATGAAAACCAATTCCTTCTCATGAAAAACTTAAAAGAATACCCCAAATGAAAGTTAAAAAAGGAGCTAAAGAAGTTTATACCTCGACCGTCTGAACACGATGAGCTTTCCAGTCAACAATTCCACCAAACTTCGAAACAGCAGCCTTGACAGATTCAAAAGGTGCTGCTGTGTCAATTTGACCTCTGTTTAGTTTCATATTATCAGCTCGTTTAGATTGTCCTGTGGATTTCTGACTCTCCGAGGAACTTACAGGTACTTTTGCGATGAGCTGAGCAGCATTACCATTTCTGACATCGGTAGATGAAACAGAAGGAGCATCCTTTTCAACTGCAGATCCATCAGGATTATTGCCAATAGACATTGCAGATGCGTTGCCAATATTTTCTTCCAATCTATTTGATGAACTCTGTGGCAATAGAATTTCCGAGATATTGACTTTCTGACTTTTAATATTCATTTCTATTGGATATGAAGCATCACTTACAACCACAGGTGTTTCAATATCATGTTCTGAAGGTTTCATTTCCCTCTGTGCAGCTGGAGAAGTTGAAACCACATTATCAGCTAATGGCGATTCCATATTCTCTTTCACGGCATCATTTACAACTGTAGGTACAGAAATGTTGAGCTCTGATGCTTCTAGTTCGCCATTTACTACTGAAGAACTTGAAGTCATATCATCTGTTACGGGTTTGAGACTCTCTTCGGAACTTAACCCATTGAAATTATCATTCAAAAATGTGTTTTTAGAAACTTCCATTTCTTCATTCCCACCTTTGTTTCTTGAAGAACTGTCTAATTGACCTTTATCAGGAGGTGAAAGGACTTGTGCACGAGAGGACTCAGGAGGAGCATTTTCTTCGAAGTTTTTAGCACCCTCCATTCAGATAAAAACTATGAAGAGTCGGTTTGGTGCCTGAATTTTCAAGCAACAAAAAAAGTTTAGTGAAGAACTGATTTTCATACAAATGACTGAAACTAAATAAACAGCAGTTAAGATACTACAAAGCCAAGTGACAAATAATCCTCGTTATCATGATTAGCAAAAACTTTGTTTTCTTTCGAACACTTGGCAATCACAAAACATACAACAGGAAACCATAAGCTTTATACTTCAAGATCATCTACGCCAAAAAAAGATTGAAGAACAATTCCACTTCAGAACAAGATGATGTTAATTTATGGTATCAAGATTGGCAGGAGAAAAAAAAAGATATGGATAAATACGAGAAAGTTACAACAAATTCAAGTGAAATCATGATTGTTTCACTCCAAAGATAGGATAAGAAAACACAAGTAATAAACGAAGCAAAACTTGGGAAACTTATTCACGATGACGTAGGATCCCGGTGCAGAGATTCTGGCAAGATATCATCAGGGCAAAACTTTGTTTTGTATTACAAGAAAATCTATCATACAACAAGGATTTCTTATACCGTGGAAATTATATCATTGAGAGTGTTTAGCAACAAATTAAATAATTGCTCCTTACCTTCAGATTCCCGTGCTTGTAGATACGTTTCTTTAGTTACGAAACTATTTAAATGCTTTATAAGGTCAAATCTGCACTTGAGAGAGTAATTTAACCATGCATGCATTACTTCCAAACTCTATGCTTCTTATTATAAAAACAATGCCACTCCCTTCTTCGGCCTTTACATCTTTACCATTTTGTATTGAAATAATACAATTTTGTCACGCAAACTATGTCAATGCTCTGCCACCACGTATTATCCCAACCCGTTCACCCTAGCCAAGCACGTTCACCCACAAACATACGAAAGGATTAACCATGAAGAGAAGAAGTATAATATGCAAAGCAAAAGGGGGAAAACCCCCATTCCATAAAATTATGGATTCAGGTCATAGAGAGCAACATATGACTTGAGGCAGTTGTCTCTCGCAGCAAATATCAAGATTACTCTCATAAACACCATATTTCACAATTGAATTATTGAAAACAAACAAAACAAAAAACATCACCGTAAAATCAAATCCCTCCATGTAAACTATGATTTTTTAGAAACATAAATAATGACAAAAAATGTAATTGCTTGATTCCATAACACCAAAATTTCAAGAGCAAAGCTGGAAATCCAGATGCCCACCAACAGAGCATGGATAAAATCAAACTAATTCAGCAGCAAATTAATATAATTCACCATGATTTTCAAGAATCTTGATCTTATTTGCATGAAGAATATTACAATAACCAGCAATAAATTACTGAAACAATCCAAAATCTCTTATATTCCACTGATAATCCATTCAAGCAGACAAACATGCAAAAAGATGGAAGGAACCCAGAAAACATATAGAAAATGATCAAAGCTAAAAAAAGGCTTATTCATAAATTTGACCAAAAAATAACCATAATAACTAATCAACTCCCAATCTGGGCCAATCAAAAAAGCAAGGAGGAAGAACATACCAGAAAGAAGATAGACCAAAAAGTTAAATATCAGCTGAAAAACATAGAATAATTAAATAGGATTCAGGACTAAATAATTTGTGAAAATTAATAAAGGTTTTTTAATTAATCATTATTTTTACTTTATATATTATATTACTATATGTATATGACGAACTGGTGAAGAAGGCCTAGTACACGTGTGGAGCCGACAGATTGTGCGAGGTTCACGATTTAAGGATGTCCATTGGTCGACATTCTATTTGTAGTATTTTACTTTTTTTTCTTTAAGTCCCATATTATATCATTTTTTCAATGACACGATAGTCTTTCTAGAAAATTAAGGTTCTAGTCTTCTCTTGTTTTTGGAATTATATAATAGTATTGCTAGGAGAAAATTTAAAATGTAATTTTGGTTGCCTAAACTTTTAAAATCCTTTCTATTGTAGATTTTTAAGTGTAATTGTGAAAAAAATATAAAGAAATATCATAAATAAAAATTATTTAAATTGTAAGTGGTTCACATGACAATAAGCATCAGATTTTTCATCATTTTAGAAGAATAAGATGAAAACCAATTTTGAGTAGATCTTACTAGTCACCAATATTTAAAACTCCATCATTTGAAATACCACAACCATCAAAATTCCAATATAAAACATCCACCACAATTTAAATTTTTTTTAACATAATATAAAAAGTCTCGATTTACTGATCCCCAATACTAAAGTATAAATTTGATAAAATAGTTTTAAACATGCATAATAAAAACTCTCGTGAACTACAAGATCATCGAGTTTGCATTGCTACTAGCTAGTCTGAGCCTGCTCAATTGTCACCGCCTCTCGCCTCCTCAACTACATCATCTGCATCGATCAAGTCTAGTGAGTTTATTGACTCAGCATACATAAACAGTAAATAACAAGTAATACCTAATAAAAATTATACAGTTTAAACATAGCTAGTATATAGGATAATATAAGCATAAATATATATAACGCGACTTTCCTACATAAAAAATTTCTTAAAATCATATTTTCGTGATCATCGTCATAATCGTAAATCATTTTGCGTATAGTTCTGTTCAACGTAAGTGGCCCAGTAACATAAATCATTCGATCAGACTAAACCACAGTACTGAGCCGACAAGGATCACCACAGCCCTTGGACTAGATGTCTACTCCCTAACATAACATAATTCATTCGAAGAAGTTGGGGAAGTCCCTAGACACGTTCTCCGGCTTTCAAACCCGTAACATAATTTGGCCACAAGACAAATCGCATGCCTCAAAAATAATTATTTTGCACGTTATACATACTTACGAACATCGTGAACCTTGTTGAATCTTCTTTGGACATGCTGCCTTGACATACTAAAATTTATACCCGAAACAGCCCGTAAGGCGTATTCGGACACATACGACACCCGAATTGAATTGAACCACTTAGGAGGTACCAATCGACTCGGGACTTAACCCATACATAAAATACATCACAACCTACTGCCCAAGGCCCTAACCCATCCTCGAACCATAAGTGAACCTCATACCACGCTCAACGAACAATATAGAAACAAGCTGCCCAAAAAGTGACACTATGGCACTTAGGCGTTCCATACCACTTCCTATCGATTATAACTCGAACCAAGTCCGAACCAAGCCCTAGACTCGAATTTTAGACATAACTTAAGCCTCTGGTTCAGCCCGTTCCAGCCCATTAAAAACCACAAAGCTACAGCCCTAAATCGCGACTCCCCTTCATGCACTCCAACGGAAGTTCTCGACTCTAGCAGTTATTTCCACCCAACCGGACCTTAACCAACCCATACTAAGCCTATCCGGGGACCCTAAGACCCTTCCTAGACCCTAGCCATCCCACACTGTTGCGTGTTTTCACTATCGCAAGTGTACGGTGTCAAGTTTTAGTACTGGTTAGAGTACAGATATCGATCCCACGAGGAGTGTGTATAAAAATGTATATCAGTGCTCGTAATTAAAATAGTCTGAACTTTATTTAGAAAAATCAAATAAAAGGTTGGTTTGTTTGAACGAATTAATTGAAAACAATGAATTAATTAAATCACCGAATTGAGAAATAATAATGAGAGAAAATATCTAGAGAAATGATTTCACAAAGTTTCCACGATAAATATTCACAGTTGAATTTATATTCCTGAATTCCAATTATTTAATGGCCAAGAACACTTAGGTTATGTTATTCTCCCTTTCCCAAGTGACGAATAAATGTATCTATCACTTTCGATTCAATTATTCCTAATTAGAATCTAAGTTTCATAGATAAATGCAAACAATGTTCTTACTAAGCCTAGCTAAAGTTATACGCCTTCCGAACGCTATAAACATTTACCGATGTGTTCTACTGATCTATAATCCTAGACCCTCTCCCGAGTTATAGAATTAATCAAACAACAAACAATTTATGGCCACTAAATTGCAGTGCAATAAACACAGAGAAACACAAGTAAACATGAAATGGAATTCAATGTTATAAAATAACCACGTCAAATCATCGTGTCCACTAAGCTACACCATTCTCTAGAATGAGAAATTAGTTCATCACGAAATCGAAATAAAAACGACGCATGTTCAAAGTTTTAGACATTGACATATGAGAAAATAGAAACGCAAAAGACAGATAACAAATCCGAAGTGTCGTCTCTGTCCCCAGATTCGTCGCTCTTCTTCTTTGTAATCGATCTTCGCGTGTCTTACCTTCGTCTTGCCTTCGCTCCGAGTCTTCCCTCTGTTTTTTCGTCCAAAACGACGTGTCCTTCATTCTGACCTAACTCGCGCATTATATATGATTCTAGAACACGGCGCGCGCACGGTGGCGCATGAAATGGCACGGTGGCGCGCGAGTTGCTGTGTCTGGCCGTGCATGTGTGCACGCGGTTGCGCGTGATCTCGTGCGAGCGTGCGCGAGCTTCTGGTCATTCTTTTCTTCTGTACGCACGCGGCTGCGCGTGATCTCGCGCGGGTGCGCGCGTCTCTCGGGTCGTCTGCTGCTTCCTTGTGCGCGCGGCTACGCGTGATCTCGCGCGGGCGCACGCGAGCTTCTGCCTGAGTGCTTCATGGCGCTATGTTTCCTTGACTCGACTTGACTTCGTGTCCGCTGTTTTCTCCATCCCTATAATGACAACAAAAACAAACCAAAACGCATAATTCTGTTCGAAACAAGCATAATTCAAAATGGAATTTAATGTAAAGTAAGTGCAAATCTTGCACTTATTAAACCCCCCAAACTTGAACTTTTGCTAGTCCCGAGCAAAATAAAATAAAAGCAGGAAGTCAATTAACAAATAGTGAAACTCTAAACAGTCATGGAAACGCAAAAAATGATATTTGCGTCAGACTTATCTATTTTAATGTAATTCATGATTTCCCAAGAGTCACATGTGTGTGTGATACGTCAATGTTCGTTTACCCCATCGAGTGCTCAAATAGAGTTTTAATGCCCATTCGCCTTATAGAATCAAGAAATCCTCAGTTTAGTTCAACTCACACTTCATCAAAATATAAATTCGCATTCACAGATCACATAGGACTTTTTTGGTGATCAATTGGCTCAATGAATATTCAACGGAATTATACCAAAGATGAAATCACCCAACGAGATGCTTGCAAGCAAGTGATTAAAGTTTATACTTGATGACTATGTTTTTCAGGTATCCATAGGCTTGACTTGAACAACTTTTCTCCACTAGTATATTGGATAAATGTGACACGGTTAATAGGTCTTGTAGGCTTGTAACGTTAGGCCACGGCTCACGGCTACAATAAATGTATGGAAATCAAAATTTGAGAGAAATATTTGACCTTCATCAACTTCACTCATTTTCATTTTCATTTCAACCACCACCCACTTTATTGTTCTCTTTTCATTCGTATCCTTCATTTCCCAAATGCTTTCTTTCTCACCACTTTTGATTCATTCTTTTCATTGTTTTTCTTCTTTTTAAACTACTTTTTGCACACTTTAACTATTTTTTTTCTTTTCAAGGAGCATTTGAATCATTACAACACCAATGAATTTATTTCTCTCAAAAATCAGGTAGGAAAATAAGTGTATAAGCTTCATTTGGTAGTTGCTGTGGATATAGAATAGATACAAGTGGGGGCTAATTGTATGTCATTGACACACACCACTTGAATTTTTTTTTTTGTAGGCTCAAAATGGGACACGAGGGATATTTCATTTTCATTTGGTAGGCTCGAAGGCTCAACGGTTTCAAAGATCGCCTAAATCATTCCTATGTCACATATTATCCGTATTTCGCCTCGAAAAGTGCTCAAACAAGTTCTAGATTACCGTCAATCCATTAATCATCTCATACCAACCAGTCACATGCAATTTTCAATCAAAATGATATATGAAATAGGTGCACGAAGAAAAAGTAAGCATCTCAATTAACTTGAAGCTCAAATGGCTACAATTGACAGTAACAAAGAACACAGGCCCAAAGATATTGTGAAAAACTGCCTAGATCATTTCTATGTTTGTGAAAGTGTCAATCAATGTCATACAAGAATTACCAAGAATCAGATATCTGTCGTCTATTTAGCATCACAGGCATACACTTGTCTCTAAGAAACAATAGTATCAATAAACATGACAGTGCAAAATATTTGTGACTCCTAGGTTCTCATGAACACATATAAACCTCAGGATCACAATTCAATTTTCATCATCGGCCACACATTTTACTTATCCATGACTTTTCCTAACAAATATAGAATGAAAAAAGTAAATAGAAACTAAATAAAATACTGAGCAATAATAAAAAAAATAAATTCAGAAAAATCTAACAAGCAATTTTTACCCCCCCAAACTTAAAGTATGCATTGTCCTCAATGTATAGAAATAAAGAACATGACAACACATACCTTGCTCCCGAGTGTCAGAACTCGGGGCTCGAATCATCATTTCCAGTATCTTCGGCATCCTCGTCCATGTGCTGTGGCGGTGAAAGATCTGGTGGTGGGTACTGTGGTGGCCATACTGGATGTGGTGGAAAAGGAACATCCCCGGGTCCAGTAGGTGGAAAACGCTGGGCGATCACCGATGTAAAGTCCATCATAAAAGACATGAAAACACCAGTAGTGTTTCGGTGTTCGGCCAGATCTCTGCGTTGCTCCTGCATATCGTGTTCCAGTCGGAACATGCGATCTCCCAAACTGGATCGAGGGATCGATGGTGGTGGTGGTGGACAGCGTTGTCTGGCCCTTTGGTTGTATTCTGCCCTAGCCTCTTGTTGTTCCATCTCTCGTCTTCCTCGCAGGCGGTATGCTTCAGATACTGTTATTGGGGCTTTAGCTTTCAAAACTGGTTCCTCGGAGCCCCATTGCACACCGGCATAAAGACATAGGGCTGTAATAGTATGTGCACAAGGGAGACTGACAGTCATGAGTCCCGTGCCAGCACGCATGATAAAACTGTGGATGAGCTTCCCAAGATCGACAGTTCTCCCAGTCATTATGGCGTAGATCAATGCCACCTTATCCTTTGTAATCTCCGTCTGATGTGATGATGGCATGATCCGTGAGAGAATAAACGATGCCCAACTGCGTGGATCACAGAGTAAGTCAGACTTCTTCAGAGTGACTGGGGAGCCCTGTATCAAGCGCCACTCTGCACCGTCGATGCATAAGGTCCTGATAATTTCATCGTAGTTCACATCCCCAGTGATCAACTCAGTGTACCCGTCATTTTCAAAATCCGGCAGATTGTAGATTGCATTAATGGTGGCCGAATCAAAATAGATGAGTTTCCCTCGCACCAAAACTCCGTATTCCTCATGTTTGATTCTCAAATTCGCATAAAATTCACAGACTACGGATATCACGGCGTCTGGCGGAGACTGTGCTATATCTACCCATCCCCTTCGCACAACTTCCTCGATTATATCGCATTCAAGGTCGCTCATATCTATCCCTCTTTCCTTGATTAAAGATCGAGACATAGTGCTCTCATATACCCGAAAGGCTTCCTCATTCCAAAATTTGTGAGCATCGTAGGAACGAGACGAGGAAGCCCCATCCTTTGATCTTTTTCTCGGCGGCATAATTTTCAATTTGTGTCCACACCAATAATCAACAAATATAGAGCACAATGGCACCAACAATTGCTTGAAATCTGAAAATTATCCCAAACAATAATAATGTAGAAGAAACGGTACCCTTGAGTGTAGATAATTAACCGGAGATGACGCTCAGCGGTAGCTAGTGGCGGCGTCGAGGGGCGGTGACGGCGACGGCGTGCCTGAGCGGAGACGGCTGCTGCTGCTGTTGAGTGGAGGAGCGGTGGTGGTTGCGGCTTGCAGGTGGTTGTAGGAGATGAGTTGTGTGAAGGTTGTTTGTGTGAGAAGGATTTGGATGGGAGTTGTGGAGGAGAGGAATAGTTGAGAGGAGATTTTGTGTGGAGAAGATTTGAGGGAGGCGGCTGTTTTGAGGGGAGGAGGTGTGTGTGTGTGTAAATCGTGAGATAGGGTTTTAAATCGGGGGTAGAGACGGGCGCGCGCGGTAGCGCGAGAAGTGGCGCGGCCGCACGTGAGCTTCTGGATACCTGCCAATAATTGAGTGCGCGCCATCGCTCGTAATATGGCGCAGTCGCGCGCGCGTCTCGGGTTTCCCACGTTAATAATGTGCGCGCGGTCACGCGAGAATTCGCGCTGGGGCGCGAGGGCTTCTTTTTTTATGGTTGATGGAGTGCGCGTGATAGCTCGAGAGTTTGCGCGGCCGCGCGCACCCTGCTGGATCTGCCCACCGAGTATTACCGTGCTGCCGCACGAGATGTTGCGCGGTGGCGCGCATGCTGCTGTCTTCGCCCCTTTTTTTAAATAAATAACCTGCAAAAATAAAGCAATTCAAATTAATACGTGAATGAAAATAATTAAAAGCAAGAAATAAAAGATAAAATAAAATAAAAATTATTAAATAAAATAAACAAAATAAATGCGAGAATTAATCGTGGGTTGCCTCCCACGCAGCGCTTGGTTTAATGTCATCAGCCCACCGAGTATATTCCTGAATTCCAATTATTTAATGGCCAAGAACACTTAGGTTATGTTATTCCCCCTTTCCTAAGTGACGAATAACTGTATCTATCACCTTTGATTCAGTTATTCCTAATTAGAATCTATGTTTCATAGATAAATGCAAACAATGTTCTTACTAAGCCTAGCTAAAGTTATACGCCTTCCGAACGCTATAAACATTTAGCGATGTGTTCTACTGATCTATAATCCTAGTCCCTCTCCCGAGTTGTAGAATTAATCAAACAACAAACAATTTATGGCCAGTAAATTGCAGTGCAATAAACACAGAGAAACACAAGTAAACATGAAATGGAATTCAATCTTATAAAATAACCACGTCAAATCATCGTGTCCACTAAGCTACCTCATTCTCTAGAATGAGAAATTAGTTCATCACGAAATCGAAATAAAAACGACGCATGTTCAAAGTTTTAGACATTGACATATGAGAAAATAGAAACGCAAAAGACAGATAACAAATCCGAAGTGTCGTCTCTGTCCCCAGATTCGTCGCTCTTCGTCTTTGTAATCGATCTTCGCGTGTCTTGCCTTCGTCTCGCCTTCGCTCCGAGTCTTCCCTCTGTTTTTTCGTCAAAAACGGCGTGTCCTTCATTCTGACCTAACTCGCGCATTATATATGATTCTGGAAACGCGGTGGCGCATGAAATGGCGCGGTGGCGCGCGAGTTGCTGTGTCTGGCCGAGCATGTGTGCGCGCGGTTGCGCGTGATCTCGCGCGGGCGCGCGCGAGCTTCTGGTCATTCGCTTCTTCTGTGCGCGCGTGATCTCACGCAGGTGCGCGCGTCTCTCGGGTCGTCTGCTGCTTCCTTGTGCGCGCGCCCTCGGCATGAGTGCTTCATGGCCCTATGTTTCCTTGACTTGACTTGACTTCGTGTCCGCTGTTTTCTCCATTCCTGTAATGACAACAAAAACAAACCAAAACGCATAATTATGTTCGATACAAGCATAATTCAAAATGGAATTTAATGTAAAATAAGTGCAAATCTTGCACTTATCAAACACTGAACCTGACGTGAACCTGCTATCTAGACCCTATGTGCACGGTTGTGTGCTTGTTTCGTTTTATATTGCACCAGCAGCCTCTTGCCCCATCATGGGCCACCTAATGACATCTAAACACATACTAAAATATAAACAAAGGTAGCAGCAAGCCATAGGTACTGCCCAACGAAGGCGACGATCAAAACTCAAAGAAAAATGTTGAAGTTCATGCAATATCGAAACGAGTTTTAATCATGTTTTAACATGCATATAATCAAACCAATGTATTTTTATGTATATTACACATAAAAATATAGTATATAACATGATCAATGCATAAAAGAAAGGTTTAGACATGTCTTTATATTAAAATACACGAAATATCGGCAAACCAACGCGGGGAAGAATGGAGGCCGAACGGAGATGGATTACTGCATTTAATGTCTTGAAAAGTGGCTAAACATTTATCAAATATTTTAGTGTGATGATTGGCTAAGCTGCTGATGGAAGAAAATTGAAAAACTCCAAAGTCTTAGGCCTTGAAACTTTCGCCCAATGTGTGTGAAAATAGTATGTGTTAGTGTGTGTTGTGTGTGCATGAGTTATGTAGATTTAGGACTAGGACTCTTGTATATAATACTTAGAAATATATACTAGGTGTTTAGGTTAATTAGTCAAGCTTTTAAATTGCTAATTAAACCCTCTAACTTTTGAAATTAAGAGCCCCTACAAATTTTAAATTCTACTTGTATTAAATACTACATAATTGAATTAATTAAGTCATAAAAATAATTATTAAAATATTATATTTTGAGTGGACGTATTTAAATTCCTTACTTTCGAAATTTGATAATTAAAATGATTAGTGTTTATATTTCACTCGATAAATTAATTTTTACCCTTAAATGCTAAAATTTAAAAATATTATAAAATACTAAATTTCTTGACTTAAAATATTAACACCTTAATTGTCTCTTGTCTCATTTCCCAGTTCGACATTGAATATTCGTCTGAAAAATAAAACTTGAGAAAAAACTTTAAATTGCATAAATAAATAAATATACCTTTTAAAATAATTTAACATATAGCATGCATTACCTAAATACTAATTAAATATTTAAATTATTTCAATCATGCACGAGGTTTACGTGTACTGATTTTTGGGCACTACATAATATCATAAATTTCAAATTCACAGTTTCATATTTATATAGTATATTTCATGTTAATTATGATGGATTTCATGTACCCAATAATGAAGTCATTTGAAATTCATTGAGATAATACGCGATAAATAAAAGATAAATTTCATTGAGATAATGAATTTTATTGTTACAGATAGAGAGTGGAAAGATCTTATCACACTTATGTAAATAAATAAATAAAATCTATCTCCTAAACTATGAGCTACCACTACCTCCGTATCCACCGCCTCTCTTCTGGTATTCACTCTTCTTTTCTTCTATTGCTTCTCTTGTCCTGGCTTCGTCTAGTCGTTGTCTATACTCTTCTTACCTTTTCTATTCTTCTTTCCCCTTTTTGACATCACCTGACTAAAAATGATATAACATTAATTGCAACTAGGCATTTTATTTGTATTAATTACAACCAACTCTCATCCTTCAAAAACGTGTCATCATAATCATCACTTATAAAAACATGCATATATGTAATTTTTTTTCCTTAAAATCAAGCATGCAACATATTTTTTGTAATTACGTAAAAAGTCATATATGTGATACATCAACACTTAAAAACATGAGAAATTGTCCTCAGGGCGCTGCCAGGACTAAAAACTCGACCCGGGTGCAAAATGATCATTTTGCCCCTAAAAACCCAAAGTGACTATTTTACACCTGGACCTAAAAATTTTGACTTGAAGCTTACCAAACACCTCAAAACACCTCAAAACATAATTAAGAATATTTCTTAGATGTAAACTCGAGCCCGTATAAAAAATTAATCGATTCATTTTAAAACTTGGACCGGGATCTCGGTTTTAACCCGAATCAACCTGAAACTTTCTTAAACTTTTACCAACTTAAAATACGACTGAAATCTATATGTTCAGCCTCTAAACCACCCGTTCCAGCCCATTATGACCGTCGAATAGCCCCGGAAATTTGCTGGAATTTTCTGCTCTAGCCCAAACTACAAAACCCCAACGTCTCAACCATGAACCGTCGACCCTAGCCAACACAAAGTCGGACCAGCCTCAAACCAGCTTAATCTAGGACCATGAATGACCACGTAACACCCTCCCTGGTCTATCCTAACCATGCCTACTCCCCAAGCATATGCAAGGCTCGGCCATGACACGAAAAAGGGTCAACAAACCTAGCCGTCACTATCTAAAACGTTCGGCCCCTCACCAAAACAACCAAGGTTCGACTCCAGAAAGGAATCACCTTCAATCATGTCCTAAACAGCCCTCTAACACCAAAATTCGGTAGCTCCTTGCACAAGGACATGAAAAACGTAAGTTGCAAACAAGACATACGCATGTACATGTCAAAACCTTTGAAAAAACGATGCTATGAGATGCACCAACGAAATTTCATGCAAAAACATATACAACAACATATAAAAATTAGCGATTAGGTGATAAAAAACATGAATAACTACGCACGGGCCGGGTTAGCACCGAAGGAGTGGGGAAGAAGCTTTCTTTGAAAATTACGTGGGAAAACGAGGTGGCTGCTGGTTGCTTCTGAAAACCGAGGTATGGAGGCTGCTGAATGAGAGGAAAGGGGCTGCCACTTGGTGATATTGGGTTTAGGGTTTGTAGGGTAGAGTTTAGGTTAAACTAAAATACATTAATGAGCCCTATAAAATAATTAAAGGAGTTAAAAAGAGTTTTAGGCCCATAAAGAAATAAAACAAAGCCGTCAAGCCTAATAATACTCCCAAAAAAATTTCGTTTAGGTGCGTTTTTGAAAATAATGCCCGAACCATCAAAAAGTCCTCTCAATCGATAAAATTTGCGTACCGACTAAAAATATAACCCGGTAGGTAAAAATACCCAACCACGGCTAATTTCAAAAAACCATACTTAAAAACACCTCATATTAAATAATTCAAAATAATTATTCAATAAAAATATTTTCCTGATTATCCACGGTCTCCGTTACTCGTTCGAACGCGAAATACAACTTAAAACCCTAATGCATGAAACTTCAAAATAAGCCATGAAATAACCCTAACCATAAAATAACCATGCATTAAATTCATAAAAATCCTTAAAGACATATTTTAAACAAAACCGTAGATTACATGCATTCAGGTTACGTAGTTCGAATTTCCTGAACCTTACACGATCGGCAGAGAACATATACGAGGAGAGTTAGCTCGAGTAGCTATCTTTGGAGATGGAGGGAGCTAAGGAGCTTCTCCTTAAAACAATCTTAGGAGTTGTACTCTTGGGACCGATATGTTGTTCAGTTTCAATTGGGATAGACCAGTCACCAAAGAGGTCGAAATTCTTCATATATTTCATCACATAATCTATTCAAGTCAAGGGAACCACAGATAGGTATGTCTCGTATCAGCCACGGTGGAATGCTCTGTTTCAGGGTTATTGGACGAGAGGATAGCAAACTTTCCCTCTGGTTGGGTTTTCCCAACGATTTCAACGAGAATAAGGTTAGAATAGGGCTCTTCGACTGCCAATTTTTCTGCTGCAAAGGAAGGAACCTCTCTTTTTGAGATAGCTATTTCATCCCTTGTTCGTTCATTCTGTTTTTTTTCTTATTCTTCTATGCCCATTTCCTTGAGCATTTGATCCACCTCTCTGGCATAAACATTAATGGTTTTGTCCAAAAACATCTTTGGCATTTCAAATTTTTTTACTGATAACTGATCTTGGAGGCGATAGTGATAACATCATGCACCAACTTTGAAATAACAACAACATCATCGAGAGCAGTCCGGCTGTTGCCATCACAATTTTTTGCCGTTGAATAATAATAAGCCAAAGAAGACACTCCAGTAGTTGAAAATCAATAAAATTTTGACGTCCGAAAGTGATTTCAATCTCTTCTGTTTCAACCCAATCCAACATTTCAAACCTTCAAGAATGTCTAGCTTTTCTAGAAGATCTTCCTCCAGAATGATTTTGAATGGTGCTGATGTGCGATGTTCAAACCACTCATCGAACATATTCAGTTTTCTTATCACCGCCTTAAATAATTGTGATAGATTTAGAGTTACATCTATCTGAACCATTGTAGGAGCTTTGGAATGTGGTTACATCTTCCCTTTTTCAGTAGGGTTCAGTGAATGATAGAATGAGTTGTTGAAGAAGCAACCTCCGACACAAGCTTTATTATCTTCTTCTTGGATTGTTTGCCTCATCCAACCATTTACGTGGAGCGGTCGGAGTCTTGGGCTTGTTAAAATCTTGTTTAAGAGGGACATTTTACGTGTCATCCTCTTCATCAGTCTTGGTGTAGACCAATTTTCTCTTTACTAATGCCCTATATGGTGTCTACTTTTTTAGTGCTTGAGCCACTTGGTCAGATGCAATAGAATAGTCGTTCATTCCGAATTTTTTCACGAGCTCTTTGGTATACTCGGAATGATTAATGAATATTCTTTTTTCGAGTTGTCTGACTTGCAAACTAAGGAAGATAGTAAGCTCTCATCATACTCATCTCGAATTTTTCTTGCAAAAACTTAGAGAATTTCTCATAAACTTTGTGGTTAGTTGACTCAAAAATAATATAGTCAACATAAATTTGAACTAACAGGACATGATCTCCCTAGATAAATATGGACAAGGAATTTTCTACCGTTCCTAAGTATGTATATATATATATATATATATATATATATATATATATATATATATATATATTTCTGACACAATTTTAAAATAAATCAACCAACTACTATTTGACAATTCAAAAGGAAGTGATTTCAAAACATAAAATCGTAAATCGTCAACCAAACCTAACTTTAACATTTTCAAAAATAATTTAACTCTATCATCCTCTGAAAATCATCATAAGTCGTAAAATATTAAAAGTAACTCAAATCATTTAGCATAAGTCATAAACATAAATCAATTTAGTGCTGCTTCTCGGGTTGTGTGCATCTTCAGTCCAGTAAGATCAACCATCAAAACCCTCAATAACATCAACATCATGCTCACCTGCATCAATCACACCAAGTGAATATATTGACCCAGCAAACCTTAAGCATGATAAAAAGTAATATATATACAATCACATCGAGCTCTCTCTAGGGTCTTTTCCATCACGATATCTCCAATCATATTATCGTATCATAGTATTAGTCACAATCACTTCATCTCCTTCAAATTTTCATATTTTCATCACTTATAAAAATTCATGCATATATAAATCATTTTTTTTAAACCAGACATACAACTTGTCTTTTAACATTAAATTTTCATCATAAAATAATATAAACATTTAAAATAAACATATTAACATTACTTACAGCATTCAGGGCACTTCCAGAACGTCTAACATTTTTCAGGTGTAAAATGACATTTTTACCCTTGGACTTAGAATTTCTCGATTTTGAATTTTCTTACTTTCATTAACTCTAGACCATTCCAAATAATTATTTAAGCTTAAATTAAATTTCTAATATTTTTATTTAGCTTAAATTCAAGACTTTCAATTTACTTTCTTATTTATTAATTCGCAAAACGTTTAATTCCCGGATTTACTCAAACTTTAATATTTTAATCCCAAACGTTTATCATGAACTTTTCATACCTAAATTACCCTTGTGACCCATGAATTGACCTCGTGTAACCCTTCAACTTCAAGAACCCGAACCCTAAGTAGTTTTCTTTGTGCCATCTCATGTTTTCTTCGAACCACCCCCGATCCACCCCGAGCCAACCCTGACCAAACCACCTAGGGGCCCTACTTACTAGCCCTGACCCATTTAACCAGCCCCTAGCTGTAACTTCTCTGACCGGTTTTAATAAAATAGCAGCGGAATTTAAAATTTTACTCAAAATGGTAGAAGGGAAGAATTCAAAATATATTTCCATATATATTCAAAAGTATATACATGATCAATCAAATGATACAACAAAACGCAAAATATCATTTTTGTGATCATGTCAAAATTCTTGCGAAAATGGCCTTCTTCTTTCCCTTCTCATGCATATGACTCCGGCCTCAATCAACGTCCTGGATCGTCGCTCTTATCTGCATCACATGAAATAACTGAAATGAGTATAAAACTCAGCAAGTGGAACTCTTACATAACAATGGATATATATCATACTCTGTAAAACATGGCTTTGAAATCATTAAATACCATCAATTCTTGAAACATGAATACCATAGCATAATATAACAATAAGATGGTATTCTCTTTTCTCTGTTGGATTGATATCTATATAATATCTCTGTCTCTGTACCTATATCCCATCGATATACAATCGATAACTCTGAGGGATATAAGCATATGGTCGTTGATCAACTAATTGCATGCAATCTCTGACTATGTATCTATCAATTCAATAAATCATTTAAACTCTCTCTTTGGCATTAAATCAAACACTTTGAAGACTCTTTTCTCTTGTATTCCCTTTTTCACAATTGAGACATAAAATGCCTCCATAATATACAACAAAGTGTATCAATATACATAACATGAATCAAATGAAGAGAATATCACATTAAAACCATTGAAACACCATACATATAATATCATGTGAGCACAAGAAATGAAATTCCACTTACAACCAATAGAACCTTGATTCTATACTCTTGGTTGAATTCCTACAACAATAAACCATGTATTGCACCATTAATAACTTAATAATCACAAACCCATACCATTAAATCCATAAAACCAACACCATAACAAACCCAATACTTCTCCCAACACCAAAACCAAGAAATAATCAAACCCATAAGCTTACCTTAGCTCCTTGAACCCAAAATAATCTTGATCTCACTTCAAATACCCAACACGATGCTTGAATCAAAGAAATGAGAGAAAGGAAATGGAACCCTAGCTCCCCCCAAGGCTGAAGAATCGAGAAATGCAAGGAAAGAATGAGGGAAAAGTGAGCAATCTCTTGAATTTAATCACTTAAAACCGAAAACACGACTTTACTGTTCACGGACCGCGGGTGCGCTAGCCCTTGCACCGCGGGTGCGCTATGCCTTCGGCACATCATCCAAAAATTTGAAACTGTCGACCACGGGTGCACTGCATTTTGGAGTGCGGGTGCACTCTGGTCACCGCGGGTGCACTGAAAAATGGAGTGCGGGTGCACTCTAGTCAACGCGGGTGCACTGAAAAATGGAGTGCGGGTGCACTCTCCTCTGAACCAACAATACTCTTTGCAACTAAAATCGAATCGTAACGTCGCTTCTCTTCATATTTTGGCAACACTCCCAACAAGAAAGTTTCACCTCTATAACATATCTAACAACTCCAATTGGCCTCATACCAATCGGCTCAACATACAAATTACCATGAATTAAATCGCAACGACGCTACAATAATCGCCACACAACAACTACAAACAACAATACTATAAACCATAAATCAAGATTCTTAACATCCAAACCATACTAAACTCGACCAAATAGTCAATAATCATATGAAATCTTAGACCGTACTGTTCACCAGGCTTGGCTATTACACTAGCCCATGCCACAAGTCCAGCACGAGCTGCGGCGGATAATGTACACTACGACTCCTTAATCGCCGAGGACCCTTCACTCGAGCCACCACTCGAGTCTGAATCCTCATGACCCTCACTGGACCACCCTTAGCCTGGACCCCCTGGCTAAGTCGTGACATCCCTCTCATAGCTACTGACCTCTGTTTGCATGGGAAGAGTCCTATGTCTCATGGACTCTTCCCTAGCCGATGTGCATGAGTCCTAGCCATGCTAAGACTTTTCCTCACACATAACCACGCCCAGCCCAGGCCCTAGTGAATACCTGGTCGAGCCACACGCCAAGTTTCCTCCTATCCAAGACCCTAATGCACAAAACATACAATTTTTGTTCAAGCTTTCTCCCATGTATGCAGCCTTTGTCTTGACATCTATGTACCCTTAATATGCTGGGAAAAACATCCCTCCATGGCAGCCCCTTTGTGCATTCTTAGAACAAGTTTATATTATCAAAACATGAGTTATATGAATGTATGCCCATAAAAACGAAAATAAACTTGTGAAACATAGTTTTGATGCAAGGTTAATAAAATATACATAATATGGTGTGAAATATTTTTGAAAGAAAGTTAAGGCCTGCCTTTGCGTTTAATACACACGAAAATGAATTGGCGATGCGAAGAACAACGACGTAGAGACCCTAGACTGAATTCTTTCTCAAATCCATGGCTCTCCCTTCTCAAATTCTCGTGTGTGTGCATGTGTTTGCTGCTAGGAGGATTCTTGTGTGTGTTGTGTGTGGTGTGCGTGAGCTTTAGGGTTTTGCGGTGGGGTTTAGGGCTTTTGTTTGTTCATTAAATCATGTTTGCAAGCTTAGGCCCATTAAGTAATATGTAAAATATTTTGTTTAGGAAAGTTCGTGAAAATATTATCCGAGTTCTCAAAAAGTTCACATTTTCGTCAAAAATCGAATACCGTTTAAAAATACGTCTCGCCATATAAAATCACCTCCAAACACCTCATTTTAAAAAATCTCATATAACATATACCATGTTTTAAATAATTAAAACTAATTATTTAATAAAAATATTTTTCTTTTTTCAGTTCTCGGTCTCCGTTCTTCGATCGTGTCTCGAATAAGCTTTAAAACACAATTTTATGCATTCATGTAGAAAAGTATATTTTAAACATGTAAGCATGCACACCATATTTAATTCATGCACACCATATTTAACTCATGCAATTAAAACCATTTACTTAGTCATTTTCTATTTTCCTTGATAAAGCCTGATGGTTGTTATACATAAACTTCTTCTCATAAAAGACCGTTTAGAAATAGTGAATTTACATCCATTTGATAGACTTTAAAGTACTTAAAAGCAGCATATGCAAGGAAGATTCTTATGGCCTCAAGTCTTGCAAACTATGTGAATGACTCATCAATGTCTCCCTTTTCTCGGTACCTTTAGACTATAAGACGATATGTGTTTTTCACAACCGTTCCATTCTCATCCAATTTTTTCCTGGACACCGACCAGGTACCAATAACATTTTGCTTATCCGGTCAAAGAACTAGATATCAAACTTTGTTGCACTCAAACTGGTTGAGTTCTTCTTGCATGACTTCTCAAGTTATCATCTGCTAAAGCTTCATCGATCACTTTAGATTCAATCTGGGAGATGAAAGATACATGCAAGAATTCATCAATCATTTGACTCCTAGTTCTAAGAAAAGCAGAAGGGCTACCGATGACTTAATTGGTTGGATGGTTTCTACTCCACCGGTAGTTTGGTCCAAAAAAGCTTTGGCCAGAAACAATCAATACATCTTGTTACACTAAAAACACATCTATGATTAACAAAAGATATAACAATACTCCTTATAAGATCTGGAATGACATAAAATCGTATATTTCTTATTTCAAGATAGTTGACTACAATTTTTTCATTCAAAAAAATGGAAAAACTCTCTTAAATACCTTCAATAATAAAGCTGATGAATGATTATTTATTGTTTATTCATCGGTTAACAATGATTACAGAGTCTTTAACAACAATTCTTACCATCGAAGAAACCGTTCATGTTATTTTTTATGAATCTAGTGTATGTACAACTCAAAAACAGACAAACATCAATGAAATAAGTAAAAGATTGGAGAATATTAATTTTATTTATAAAAGTGACAGTGAGATCGAGCTTATGAGACAAAATGAAGAGATTCTTGTAACTGGCTTAGTAACTGTTGAGAACAACTATACCAGACCAAATCAAGGGTTCGAGGAACCGATCGTGGAGAATGACCCAATAAGGGAAGATGAAGAAATTATCATTGAAGAGGAAAATCAACCTCAAATGGATCCATAATATCTTGAGGAAATGATAAATGATGCTAACATTAATATGCACATGCAAGAGTTTTATGGTGCTCAAACTCGTACAGTAAGCCACAATAACATCATGGAACTCATGATTGTATGCATGCAATATGGGGGCCTCGGTCCATGAGCATAGTGTACATATGATTGGATTTATTGAGAAGGTGGTGTATTTGAAACTGGTGATTCCAAAAAAGTTCCGTGATGACATCGTCTTGTTTTCACTCATTTCCTAATTTTCTAGTTTTGTGATGAACTTTAGTGTGAAAATTCTTGAGGATAACCTTGAAGAGTTCACCAACTTGCTTATTATATAAAAGGCCACCACAAAGTAGAAAAAAACGTTTTCCTAGCGGGCTCATCCTCTGGGTCCAAGTATGGTCCCAAATGCAAGGTTAATTAAGAAGCGTTTTTCCTTGCTAAGAAGGACGGACAAGACCAATAAAAAGCTAGAGCCCGACAAAAAATGAACAAGTTTGTAACGTCCCAAAAATTTGAAGGTCCACGTGAACTACACGCATGCAAGCTATCAAATTTCTTATATATTTAATTAATTTATTTTTAACGCATTAATGCATGATTTTAACATGAATATATATGTTAATTCTTGTTTCATTAATATTTCATGATATAAGGCTTTTATCTATATTTCACGCTCGAACGAGGAATGAAGACTGGGGACAATTAAGGAAAAAAGTGTTTTTAGTAAATAATTATTTTTAATAATTTATTATATGGTGTGAATATGGGTGATTTTTCAAAAATGGGCCTTACTCAACGAGTCATATTTTTAACCGGCACACAAAATTTAGAGTGTCTCGGGACTTTTTGATGGTTTGGGCAATATTTTAAAAAATGTACCTAAACGAAATATTTCTCGGAAGTGTTTTTGGGTTTAATGAGATTATTTTATTGCTTAATAGGCATAAAACCCTTTTAACCTCTTTATTTTTAATTAAAGACACATTAGTACTAATTATATTATTAGGCCTACACTCAACCCTAAACCTAATTTTTAAACCCACTTGGCCGCCTTCTTCCCCTCATCATTCCAACAGATTTTTTCTTCAAAAATTCCAGCATCTCACCCTCTAGAATTCTCTCAAGTTTTTCAAACAAAATCCTTACCCGTCCAGTACAAGTTCTACGTGTATGTCTCAAAGGTTTCGAGCATAATAATGCAAAGACATGCCCATAATCTCGTTTTTCATCATTCACATCATTATATGTTGATTTGTGTGTTTATTCATGATAAATTCTTTGATCTAGTATGTGGTATAGTTTTTGCATAGATTTGATACGAAATATGCCTACACTTTTTATGTAAATAATGTTTTCATTGTGCTTGTGCAAGGGGTTGATAGGGCTAGGTGTTAAAGGGTTGTACACGTTGAGGGATAAAGCATCAAGGGGATGGAGTCGAGAATCGGTTGAACCTTGGAGAGAGCCGATCGAGACTAGGATTTATTGTTGGTGCTTGGGCTAGTTTGGGCATTGGGAAGGGACCGGATATATGGGAGTCGAACCAAGCCACGGTGCAGTCCCTAAGGGGTTGAGACGTGGTCTAGGAGGGCTCAACCGCAGCTGGTGAAAAAAATTTTGTTTCAAAAAATGCCACCTTCTCGGAGAAGGCTCGGAGAAGGAGTTTTTATTGGAGAATAATACAGGATGATAGAACTCAAAGAGATTCGAGAGATATCCACAATTGAGATAAGAAAAGCCACAACCCAAGAGACAGTAGTAAAACTACACGTGCCTAAGAGATCTTAAAGGATCTCAAGACCACCTAAGAGGTATGGTCTGCTTCTTGAAGAACGCCAAAATAAGCCTATCTATAGATGTAATCCAAGTACATTCAAGGAATCAACTTCAAATGTTGATTCATCTCGACAACATGAAACCATAGAGTCTAAGATGGACTCCATACATTCTTACCAAGTGTGGACATTAGTGGATCCTCTTGAGGGAATTATTCTCATTTAATGTAAATGGATCTACAAAAAAAAATGTGAAGCGCATTGGAAGTGGTGAACTTCAAGACTAGACTAGTGGAAAAGGCTATAATCAAAGGCAAGAAATTGACAATGAAGAAAATTTTTTGACAGTTGCAATGTTCAAATCCATTAGTATTCTGCTAGCCATAACAGCATAATATGACTATAAAAAATGATAAATGAGTGTGAAGAAAACGTTCCTTAAATGGATATATTAAAGAAGATATTTACATATCTCCATCTGAATGATTCACATTAGTAGAAATCGATTATAAGGTATGCTAGCTTGAGAGATCGATTTATAGTCTCAAAAAACGTAAAAAATTGGGAGCCTTTTATTTGATAATACAATAAAATAGTTTGGTTTTATTAAATATCCCAAGGAACCATGTGTTAATGGGAGTGCGCTGACATTCTTAATACTTTATGTCGTTGATATCCTCCTCATTGGGAATGATGTAAGATTATTTAAATTAACTAAATTATGGCTAGCGAATAAATTCTATGTGACATATATGGATGAAACATTGTAACACCCCGAAAATGTTAAAGTCTACGTAAACCACATGCGCAAGTTATTAAATTCTTTGTGTATTTTAATTAAATGTTTTAATTGTATGAATTAATTATGTTGTGCATACTTGCATGTTTTAAATATATTTTTCTACATGATTGTATTAAAACATATTTTTAAAAGTTATTCGAGTTGCGATCGAGGAATGGAGACCGATAGCTGAAAAATAGAAAATGATTTTTATTAAATAATTATTTTTAACTATTTAAAAATATGGGTGGTGTTTTTTATTATTTTTGAAAATATGGGGTTTTGACGTGATTTTATACGCCGGGACGTAATTTTTACGGTGTTGGATTTTCAACAAAAATACGAACTTTTGGGAAACCCGGCTATTAAATTCACAAACTATTTTTAACAAAACCATTTTTATATTTTAATTAAATCCTAATCTAGTACTAATGGGCCTAAACTCATGCTTATTAGGCCAAAAGCCTTGTTAGGACATAATTAACTATATATTATAAGTTAAAACACCCCAAAACCCTACACTTCCTACACAAGACACACGCCCCACTTTCTGAAAATCCCACCCATATACACGACACACACAACACCTTATTTGGAGGAAAAATTTCGGTAGAAAGCTAAGGAAGGTGATAGCTGCGGTTCTCGCCCGTTCTTCGCAATCGTCAACAAGTTTTTCGTGCGTAATTACGCAAAGACACGCCTATTCTTTCCTTCAAAAACCATCATCACATCATATTATTCTTTTCTGGATGAAAATTATGAAAAACAAGTGACATTTTATGTATTTTTCGTTTTTGCATGTATCATGAAATTTTCAAGCATGATTATTGATCCAAAGTGTGTTGTTTTTGTGCATAAAGGGGCTGCCATGGCTAGGTAGTGTTATGATATGCTTTTACATGAATTTAGACTCTTAAAGAACCACCTAAAACACCACAACCGAATCTGCACGTTTTTTTTTGGCAACTTGCTGTCATGGGTTCAAGGGGGTTCGTTTTTTTAGTGTGGTGGGTTGGGCTTGGTTCGGCTAGGACCAGGGGCTGGCCATGTACGTGGAAGAGTCCCGGGTAGAGTCCTGGCTAGGCTAGGGCACGAGCTAAGTGGCTGGGAGGAGTCCTTGTTGACAAGGACTCCTACCCGAGAAATTGATAGGAGGGGAGCGCAGGTTTGCGGGTTTGTGCAGGGAGTTTAGGTTTGGTCCAGGGGGCCTGGGCTGGGTTAGGTCGACCATTTGGGGTCCTAGTTGAGTGAACAATAGGCTTGTTCAAGGGTTGGCTCGGTTGTTGGGGACCTAGCAGCAAAAACATGGGAAACGTGAGTGTTGGCAGCAAGATGGGCGAGGAAGCTGTTGTCTTGTTCAGGGAGTTCGCTGCTCGCGTCTAGGGTGTGGGCTGGTCTGGGCAGGGCCTGGGCGGGGTCCAGAGAAAGTTATGGTCAGGGTGGATCGATGGTTAAGGGTTTGGAGGAGTCCTAGACTAGGTGGGAGTCCTAATGGTCAAGGGAACTCACGTACACACACATGCAGGAAATTGGGTTGAGGGGCAGCAGGTTTTTGAGCGGGCCAGGGCCGGGTTTATGGGCTGGGCTTGCACAGTAGAGTCCCTAGGTGGGTTGGTTAGGTTTTGGCTCAAGGTGGCTCGGGCGTGGCTCGAGTAAATTAGGAGATGGCTCGGTGTGTTCGTCGGCGGGTCAAAAACGAAATTAACAAAGCTAAAATTGAACCCATGGGTCCACGGGGGTGGCTCATGACTTGGAAGGGTAGAATAAATTATAAAAATGTTATGTTTAAAGTTTGGGATTAAAACGACGAGTTTTTGATTTATTCGGGATTTAATCGTCGGTCGAAACTCTAATTAACGAATTAATTGAAACATCTAGTTTTAAGCTTTATAAAATTATGAAAAATTATATTTAAACTTAAATAATTATTATAAGTCTAATTTTTTAATTTGGGAATTTTATATTAAGGTTTGGTTTAATTCGGGATTAAAACGCATTAATACGTCACATTTAAAGATTAATTTAAAAGTCATCGAATTAGGCTAAATAAAAATATGAGAAAATTCATGTAAGCTTAAATAATTATTTGAGACATGTTAGAGTCAATGAAATTAAGAAAAAGTCAAAAACAGAAAAATTATACGTCCAGGGGTAAAACGGTCTTTTTACACCTAAAAATTAGTAAACGTCATGGCAGTGCCTTGAATGCTGTTTTATGTGTTAATATGATTACTTGAAATGTTTAAGAGTTTCATGATGTTGATTTTAAAAACGTTTATGTTTTTTTATGATTTTTATATGTTAAAACATTTATGTTAAATGTTCATGGATTTTTATGGATTAATCTTTGACATTTAAAAGATATGTTGCATGCTTGGTTTCAAAAATAAAACGATATGTACATACATGATTTTTATTAAGTGATGATAACATGTTGAAGGATGTGAAGAGATTGTGACCACTGAATATATATGTTGGAAATGTCGTGAGGGTTATGGTCCCAGTGGGAGCCCGATGATCGTGTTTCCTTGGATATGGATACGAATACGAATACGTGATACGAATACGAATATGTTAATACGTAGGCCAAGGCCCAGTTGACCGGTGAGAGTGTTGCTGGTGTCCCCGCCGCCCAGTACTGTGGTTTTCTAGATGGATCCATCGCCCATTAAGATTAAGAATACGAGTCACAATCACGATCTGAATTCAACAAAACATGAACATGGATATGAATATGAATACGAATATGGATACGAATATGAATATGTTTATGTGATATGTTTATGTGTAGGAAATGTTTATGTTTTGAAAAAGTTTAAGTTTAAAGTTTACGCATCATTAAGAAAATGATATTTGAAGTACAAGTATTTTTCACTGTTCTATGTTAACTGTATTACGTATTACTTGTTATCAAAGATAGGACGTGTTGAGTCTTTAGACTCACTAGGTGTGTTGATGCAGGTGATATTAATAATTATGATGTTGGAGGTCTTGACGGGTGACTTTGCTGGACTGTCGGTGCACATAACCCGAGGACCAGCGCTTCTATTTCCGCATTTAAGTTTACGATTTTAAGTTAAAGATTTTTACAACATTTTATTTATGTTTTTGAGGAATTTTTGAGAGGATTAGTATGTGCTATTCTTTTCAAATTATTGCTTTTTATGTTTGGTAAAACAGTAGACGATTTTATGTTTTGAACTATTTCTTTATACTTTTCAAATGTTAGTTGGTTGATTTATTTTAAAATGATGTCAAAAATATTTTATGCTTGTGTATGAAATTCGGCCGATGCTATGTGAGGTTTAAGGAAAAAAAAATTTTAGCACGTTTTAAGAAAACGAAAAGCAGACGTTTCAAACATACTACGTGTTATCAATAGAAATCTGTAGAGATAGATCAAAAAGATTTTTCGGCTCACCGAAACTTACATCGATACCATATTGAAGAGGTTTTTTGGGGATGGGTCTAGGAGAGAACATCTACCAATGTGTCACGGTATTGTTCTATCCAAGTCGATGTGCCCCAAGACCAACAAGGACATAGAGATGATGACATGTTTTTCCCATGCATATGCTATTGGTAGCATAATATATGATATGATATATATACAACCTTATATAGCGTGTGATCTGAGTGTCACGAGCCAATATAAAGCCAATTTTGATCCAATGCATTGAAAATCCGTGAAACATATTCTTAACTACCTGAGAAGACTAAGAATATTTTCATGGTTAATGGGGATGGGGAATTGAGATTGGAAGGCTGCACTGATTCTAGACTCCAATATGATGCGGATAATTTGAAGTCGACTTCTGGATTTTTATGCATGCTAAATGGTGGTGTTTTCCCATGGAGAGTTCAAATCAAGACTCGAAAACAAATTCCAAAACTGAGGAAATTTATGTTGCAGCATTAGCTGCCAAATGAGGTTGTTTGGATGAAAAATTTCGTACAATAGTTGGACGTAATTCCCATTGGAGTTAATCTTATCGCGGCGTACTATAGCAACACTAGTATTGACTTCATTTGTGTAGAACCCGATAAATCAGATTACATATAAGCCATGAATAATTACTATTATTTAAATTAAAATGATTTTTATGCATTAGGGTTTAAATTCATTCTTTTAAAATTGGTTGAGTTATGATTATTTATTTTACGCAGAAGTTTAGTTTTTATCTTTTCGGATAAATAAGCGAGGCCGGACTGGAGTTGGAGTATTGAGATAAAATTTAATAATAAGAAAATATTCCTAGAATTTATTTAAGATAAAGAATAATTTATTTTAAGGTAAAAAGTATGTTTAAGGATTTATTTAATTAATTGGAGTTAAGTAATAAATAAATTCTTTTATGTCCAAAAAATAATTAAAAGCCTAAATTAAAATTTGTAACCAATTGGGACAAATTAATCTAGGTCTATTTTATTTAAGAAATTGTAACTTAACATGTTAGTAATTTATTTTAAGACTTATCCATGCATGCAAGAAAATTACTATCCTAAATTAATTTAATTATTTCACTAAAATACATAATAAGTGTTTAAAACTTTAAAAAGTTAAAATTCAATAATCAAGCAATATTTTACCCCATTTTGTTAGCATAATTTGGGCCCCTTCAATCAAACCCTTACTTGGTTGGCAACTCTCTTTTATTGCCACCTTTCCTTATTCTTCTTGGTAGATAATTCCCTCACTTTTAATCACCAACAATTAATCATTTAAGCAATATTCTTGCCTTGTTTTGAGAAGAGAAAAATCAGCCATCACCTCCCCAAATCTCCCTCAAAACCCATAATATCACCTCATTTCCTTATCTCCCAAAGAATCAAGGATAGAAAGATTTTTATCTTGTCATTCAATCCCCATTTAATTGGTAACCTTCCCATTCACTTCCTAGCCATTCTCTCCATCCTCACTCTCGAAATTTCAGAATAAATCAGCATCAAAATCGTGACTTGCATCAAGAGAAAACAAGAAAAGAAACTCCTCTCTGCCGCGCCGCGTTCGTCGTATCATTTTGTTTTCTTCTAAACAAAATTTCCAGGCATGTTTATATTGTTATTTGCTCTTCAATCAAGTCCTATAGGTATTTTAAAATATCACATGATCATGATTTCAATGGCAAAACCGAAGTACGACAGCAACTACACAAAACATTTCTGCACAGATTTTTCGGCTTCCTCTTGTGCTTCACGGGTTGTCTTGTTTTTGTGATTCCAGGGAATGGCTCGGTTCCAAGCGCTCAAGGCTGCACCTAGGCACGTACTAGGGTGTGTTAGGATCATGTTGGTTCATTAGTTCAAGCCCCATGCATGAAAGGAAGAGACTTGACAACAACTTCCACCATAGTTGCATTGTGAGTCTCGATTTTTGGTTGTTGGGATGTCTAAGGTGAAGGTTTGGATTGTGGTTGGCCCAAGGCCTATAACTATGGTTAGAACCCTCCCTTAGCATGTTTAGGACATGACCAAGATGACCTTTCATGGCTTGGTTCATGGCCCCATCGAAATTTTCAACAAACAACACAAGTGCCCCTCGGTTTCATTTTTTTTTGGTTTTGGGTGTGTGAGTTTCGGTCTTGGGGTGTTGGATGGATCTTGGTTGGCTTTTAGCCCTTAGACATGGTTCATACAATACCTCATGATGTCTAGATTGAGCCATGGTCTATCATATGACCACTGGAATGACACAAGACAGCAAACGATCCACACAATCACATCATACAGAATTTTTGTTTGGTGTTCTCGGTTTCTAGTTTCGTTAGTCTTGGGTGTTTGCTTGGATTGTGGTTGGCGTAGGGCCCTTAGCCATGGTTCAAGCCACACCTTATGATGTTGGGAAGAGGCTCTGGTCGGTGGTTCAAGCCCCAATGATCATTAGTCTCGTAAATGAACATAGCAAGCACAGCTGCTGCCATCGCGCATTGGACAGCAGCATGGCTTCAGTTCAGAGGTGGTGTTTGAGTTCTTGGTTGGCTTCTAGCCTATGGCCTTGTAATGGACAGTACCTCAATGAGTTAGGAAGGTCATGTTTGTGGCCGTTCGTGATTTGGTTAAGTTTAGAAGTCATACGAGAATTTACGGTGCAATGTGCCAAAGTGACTCTCGAAAGAGCGTTTTACGATTTTGGCCTCCATTCACATTTTTTGGGTATTAAAGCCCTAGAGTCATGTTTTCCAGTATTTTTGATGTATTTTAACCATGGTTAAAAGATGGTTCAATGTTGGTTCGGGTTGGTACGAAGCCATGGTTGAATACTAAGTTTGTTGGGCGTAATTGTCCCGTTTCTAGTTCGATTACGAAGTGTTGGTCAAGTTGAGTTTATTTGCATGTTCTCATGTTAGAATTAGGTCGCAGCGAGCCTGGGAATGATCCAACTCATTCGGTAAAACAGGGTTATAATTATATTAGGTGTATAAAATATAAAATGTTTATTTTTGAGATATATGGGATATGTCTTGTGGCCACCTTACGCTTATGGCATTGCTTCACCCGGTGATTTACGACCGGTTTACGATTATGTATAGGTATGGATATCCAGTCCAAGGGATGTGATGATCTCTACCGCCCAATATACTGTGGTTTAGTCTGATCAGACGTGCATGTTATGTTATGTTATGAGCCACTTGCGTAGAACATTATCTCTACAGAAAATTACGATATGCTAATTTATGACAGGGCTCTATCGAGCAACTCTTTTACGTACGATTTTTCAGATATGCACGTATTTATATTTACTCATGACACGATTTTCATGTTACGTTTACGATACGATATTTTTACGTTATGCCAAATTTTATGATATATTTTACTTGTTATTCACGATATATGCATGCTAAGTCTTTAGACTCACTATAATTGATTGTTGTAGGTACTGATGAGGTCGGGATCGAGGGCGGGGACCAGTTAGCTAGCTTGGGTTGGTAGCAGTAGGAACCCGAGGACCTCATTTTTATTTATGCTCAAACTCAATTTTTACTTTGACGAATTATTTTTAAGTTGTGGTTTGAAAACAATATTTGCTTCCACTGTTACATTAAAACATTAAATCTTTTTATCAGTTTATTTTATGAATGATGCATGTTATTTATTTTAAAAGAAAAATTTTAAATAATTCCGCAAATTTACAAATATGAATTACGGGCCTCTACAGTTGATATCAGAGCCTATGTTCTTGTAAAGGGTTGTACTACTACTAATCTCGAGAAGCTCACAAAGTCACATCTTCGTCTGTAAGTTTTAAGTTTACGCATTTCGTTTAAAGCATGAAATATTTTAACAGCATGTTTTCATGAAATGATTTATGTCAAGATTATGATTATGCAGTATTTATTTAAATTTAAAGAAATAATAGAAATTATGCATGTTAGTTACGTGTGGGTTATGTATGGAACAGTATGCCTCCTAGACGCATTCCTGAGCGCATAAGAGATGATGAAAATCGTCATGAGGACGGTGAGGATCATAGGCAGGAGAGAGATTTACCACCATCCCCTCCACCGGACATGAACGCCCAGATGCTAGCCGGAATGACACAGTTCTTTGCACAGTTTGCGGGGAAAAATGCTGGGGTAGCCAGGCAGACGGGGCCTGAGGCTACCTATGAGCGGTTCATAAAGATGAGACTGAAGGAGTTCTCAGGGACGACAGATCTCATGATTGCCAAGGGCTGGATTAAGTCCCTTGAGGTTATCTTCGAGTTCATGGGGCTTGGAGATGAGGACAGAGTTCGTTGTGCGACCTATCTGTTTGGAGGAAACACCTGCTTATGGTGGGAAGGAGCATCCGTAGCCTTGAATGTGGCTACTCTGAACTAGGCGTGCTTTAAAGAGGTATTCTACTCCAAATATTTTACTGACGAGGTGCGTTCCAGGTTGACCAAGGAATTTATGACCCTGAGGCAGGGAGACATGACTGTTACGGAATTTATCGGTAAGTTTGAGAGGGGTTGCTATTTTGTACCCCGGATTGCAAATGATGCTGGAGCCAAATTGAGGCAATTTATGGATGATCTATGGCCGATCTTGCGCCGTGATGTTAGGGTGGCTGGCCCTACTACCTATGACGTCGCTGCCTCCAGACCTCTAGCTGTGTAATGCCCGAGATTTAATCATTTTAATCAGATGTTGATTAATTGACGTAATTGAAGTCATAAGAACGCAAATGACGAGGCCGGGTGTCGTGGCATGGTTAGCCAAGGAATTTGGACAGAACCCTCGGCGCTCGAGCGGTAGAAAAGCACCGCCCGAGCGCCAATGCACCATAAGGATACCTTTGGACAGAATGTCTCGCGCCCGATCGGTAGTTTTTGACCGCCCGAGCGCGAGAGGAGGATAAGTTGAGCAACCGGGCAGTATGTTCGGCGCCCGAGCGGTAAATTTTAACCGCTCGAGCGCCACCCGGAAAACATGAAACAAGCCACGTTTCATTTTCATGCAAGAAGTGATATATATTAACGTTGAATTCCCTCAGAAGCTATTGTCCAGAGCCGAGGATTTCCTCTAAGAAATCCTTACGCCTTTTCATTCGTAGATTTGTGGTTTCTGCAAAATCCGCTCGTCTGATTTTAAATCCGACTGCAGTACCGTGTTCCTATCAACACAGGCTACAACTGGACGTAAGTTTTATAACGTTTAGACATGAATTGAATTTATGATGTTGTCAGAATTGAATATGATTCAGATATGGCGTTTCTGCTACCGTAGACATTATAGAATTTAAGTCAGATTAAAGAACAGACCGTTTCTGTAATTGTTATGATTTTTGGAAGATAGTGACTGAGATTCTATATCAGACTTGTGTTAATATTCAGAGTATGAATTATGTTGACACAGATTATGAGTTCCAGTATTTATAATTGTGATATTCAGAACTGACGGGGTTATTCAAATTGTATTGTTATGCCGTCGAAACATCAGTTGTTTCAAATTAATCAGATTCAGTTATGATTTAGATTTCATCGTGATATTCGTTGATATAAATCAGATTGTATTTTGTTCAGATATTGATCAGATTATGTACTGAGTTGAGTATTGATCAGAACAGATTGTGTATTGAGTTATTCATTGATACTATGTAGTCGATATTGTCATTTCAGATTGGATATGGACAGATTGGAATACAGGTCATCGTCTTCGTCAGACAGGGACGACAAAGGTATAATTCATGTGATATTCGGGAAGCATAACTCAAATTAGATTAATTTGAGTTTCCCAATAAAATCACATACTAAATTATTGTTTATATTGTTACATGATTATGCTTTGATTATAGAATTGTATTCAAGCAGGTAAGATAATTGTGATATTCAGTTATGAATATGATTATGCTTTGTTTACAGATTGTTATTCATTGCATTTAAGATAGGAAAGTCTTGACAGCCATTGTCAGACTTCTAGACGTTCGGTGTATCTCAGCTTAGGAGTAGCCATTACTCCTATTGCCAGCCGTCGATACAGCTCGGACCGAAGTCTAGAAATAAGACGTACAGTAGCCCCGAGTGGTTGGGTAGGTGACAGCCAGTGACGTCTTATTCACCCCGGGATCCCTAGAGTTATAGATCGAGTCAAGTCTAGACATGATTTGATTAGGACTTCATGCTTATATGGATGTGGCTCCTAGATCATGGGACCCATCGTTATTGCTTCCAGTTGTGCTAGCATGTTTTTATGATTTAGATTGTTTATATGCATGTTTATCTGATTTGAGTTGCATGCTTAATTTCATAGATTATGAAATATATTGTGTTTATACATGATCGCATGGTTTATGAATTAGTTTGTTTATATACATGCTTACCATGTTTTATACTGGGATTTATTCTCACCGGAGTTATCCGGCTGTTGTCGTGTTTTGTATGTGTGCATGACAACAGGTGGGGCTAGATCAGGGTCGAGATGACGATGAGAGAAGACGAGTTAGCGTGGTGATTCCGGACTTGCAGTAGATTGGATTTTACTACTAGAATTTAGTAGTGAACCTTAGATTAGAATGTTGTACATTATTGTATTCTAATACTGAATTTGTATTTTATATACAGACATGTATAGTATTTAGATTCCATTACCTTCCGCAATTATAATTTAAAAAGAAAATTTTTAGACCCTGTTTATCAGAACTGATAATTTAAATCCCAATAACGATTAAGAAGATGATTAGCGTCCGGGTCCCCACAAGCTGCAAAGCAGGATCTGAATGATATTGAGAGAGATCGCTAGGGCAAGCGACCAGTCCAAGTGCCACATCGCCCTCCTCATCAGCAACATCAGAGTAAGAGGCTTTTCCACGGCCCATCCAGGAACAGAGGATAGCAGCAGCAGGGACGGGCAGTCCCGAGGACCGTAGAGTACCCAGTCTGCGCTAAGTGCACGCGCCGTCATGCTGAAGCTTGTATGTATGGCTCAGGAAAGTGCTACAAGTGTGGTAGTCATGACCACCTACTGAAGTATTGCCCTCAAGGGAGTCTGCCTACCCAATGCAGAGTTTTGCTCTCCATGCAGCGGAGACAAACCCGGAGACGATGCTCTTGACAGGTACCTTAAAGCTTTAAGTTTATATTTGAAAGTTATTGTTTCGAGGGTTTGGGTTAAGGTTTTGATATTAGAATTTGTGATAGGATTGCATGCTCTAATCAATGTTAATTCGGGAAATTAGATTAGAAGAACTTTGACATTCACATGTCTATAAGTTAGTTCTAGTAATTATTGGGTTCAACTTGATGTTCCAACCTTTCAGGTAGAATTTTTATAGCTGGTTCAGCTACGAATGCATTGATAGATTCAGGGGCTACTCATTCGTTCATTTCGGAAACCTTTGCGAATTTTCTCCAGATCAAGACCATTGGGCTAGATGTGGCGTATTCAGTAGTATTGCATTCTGGAGAGGAGCTGGCAGCTACTAATGTGATCCGAGACATAGACCTCGAACTTCATGGTAATCTCGTTTATGCGGATCTGATCGTACTGCCGATGCTAGAGTTTGACATCATTTTGGGGATGGACTGGTGATTAAGGAACAGAGTTTTGATTGATTTCCAGCGGAGATCTGTGCTAGTCCGACCGCCAAGGAGAGAGCAGGTCTTATTCGAACCAGACATGTAATTTCTTTTACCGCGCATTATACCTTGTGTCTAGGCTAGGAAGCTTATGCGTAGAGGGTGTCGAGCGTTTTTAGCGACTTTTGTATCTGTCCTCAAGACACCCAGTCAGTCAGCCTTCGATGTACCGATTGTTAGGGATTTTCTAGACGTGTTTCCTGATGACATCTCTTGTATGCCACCTGTGCGAGAAGTGGAGTTTTCTATTGATCTTATGCCGGGTACCGCACCGATCTCAAAAGCACAATACCGATTAGCACCGACAGTGATGGCAGAATTCAAGAAGCAGATTCAGGAACTTCTTGACAAGTAGTTCATTCGCTCGAGTTTTTCACCATGGGGTGCGCAGTCTTATTTGTTAAGAAGAAGGATGGTTCGATGAGGCTCTGCATCAATTACCGGGAATTGAACAGTGTTACAGTGAAGAACAAATGCCCACTTCCGCGGATTGAAGATCTATTTGATCAGTTGCAGGGAGCTTCAGTATTCTCGAAGATTGATCTGCGTTCTGGTTATCACCAGTTAAGGGTGAGAGATGCCGATGTCTTCAAGAGTGCTTTTAGGACTCGTTATGGCCACTTCGAATTCCTTGTGATGCCATTCGGTTTGACGAATGCTCCAGCAATCTTCATGGATCTCATTAATTGCGTATTTCAGCCGTATCTTGATCAGTTCGTGATAGTATTCATAGAAGATATTCTCGTCTACTCAAAGAATCAATAGGATCACCGCAGACATCTGACCGCAGTTTTGCAGACCTTGCAAAAGCACAAGTTATTCACAAAGTCCAGTAAGTGCGAGTTTTGGTTAGAGAAGATGGCGTTCTTAGGTCACATCATTTCTAGCAGCGGTATCGAGGTAGACCTAGCGAAAGTTGCAGTATTCAGAGATTGAGTTGTACCGCAGAATGCATCAGAGATCCGTAGTTTCCTTGGGCTAGCAGGATATTATCGGAAGTTTATTCAGAGATTCTCCTCTATCGCAGTTCCACTCACGTCATTGACAAAGAAGAATGCTAATTATGTGTGGAGCGATGAGTGTCAGAAGAGCTTCAATAGTTTGAAGCAAGCTCTTATCTCAGCACCAGTATTAGCCATGCCGTCAGGGATCAGGGACTTTGTTATGTATACCGATGCTTTGAAGCTCGGTTTAGGCTCAGTGTTGATGTAGCACGGGAAGGTGATAGCATACGCTTCTCGTCATTTTAAAATCCATGAGAAGAATTACCCTACCCACAATCTAGAGTTGGCAGCCGTAGTTTTTGCCTTGAAGATTTGGAGGCATTATTTGTAAGGAGAGAAGTGCCAGATCTTTACCGACCATAAGAGCCTCAAGTACTTCTTTACGCAAAAAAATATGAATATGCGTCAGAGGCATGGGTTGGAGCTAGTGAAGGACTATGACTGTGACATTAGCTACCACCCGAGCAAAGCTAATGTAGTTGCGGATGCACTGAGCAGAAAAGTCGAAGTGATGGCTCATTTGGCGATTCTGAGACCTCTTCAGTTTGAGATGCAGAAGTTTGACCTAGAGACTTATCATGAGGTAGAGTTCCCGTCTATCTACTTTGACGATTCAGTCTTCTCTTCTAGACCGTATTCGTAGTGGACAGTCAGCAGATGAACAGTTAGCGAAGTGGAGGCAGAGATGAGGCCAAGGGCAGTATTTTGTACACAATTAGCGACGGTATTGTGAGATATCGAGACAGAATGTGGGTTCCTAGCGGCAGTTCTATTCGAGCAGATATTTTATCTGAGGCAACATGTCGTCGTACTCTATTCTTCCTGGGAGTATGAAGATTTACAAAGACATGCAGTTGTTGTATTGGTGGCCCGGAATGAAGAAGGATATCAGATGTTTTGTATCCGAGTGTCTGACGTGCCAGCTAGTGAAAGCGGAGCATCAGAAACCAGCAGGCTTGCTCAAGCCTCTTCCTATTCCCGAGTGGAAGTGGGAGAATATTACCATGAACTTCGTGGTAGGCTTGCCAAAGTCAGCCAAAGAGTCAAATGCTATCTGGGTGATTGTTGATCGTCTTACCAAGTCAGTGCACTTCTTACCCATTAAGACGACTTTCACCATGATTCAGTATGCCGAGTTGTATATCCGAGAGATAGTCAGATTTCATAGTATTCCCGTTTCTATAGTGTCCGACCGAGATCCTAGATTCACTTCCTCCTTTCGGAAGAGTCTGCATTCAGCCGTGGGTACGAAGTTGTTTAGCACAGCCTTCCATCCTCATACGGATGGTCAGTCAGAGAGAGTTATCCTGAGTTTGGAGGATCTTCTCCCTGCATGTGTTATCGATTTCTCAGGGAGTTGGGAGTCGAAGTTGCCATTGGTGGAAGTTCACCTATAACAACAGTTTTCAGTCGTCTATAGGTATGGCTCCATATGATGCACTGTACAGTCGTAAGTGTAGATCGTCTATTCATTGGGATGAAGTAGAGGAGAGATCAGAATTGGGTCCGGAAATTATTCAGCAGACTACCGATATAGTAGTGAAGATTCGTGATAGGTTGAGGACTGCTCAGAATCGACAGAAGAGTTATGCGGATCAGAGGAGGAGAGATCTAGAGTTTGCCGTTGGCGACCATGTTTTCGTGAAGATAGCACCTATGAAGGGTGTCATGCGGTTCGGGAAGAAAGGAAAGCTTAGTCCGAGATTCATCAGACCATTTGAGATCCTCGACAGGGTTGGGACGTTAGCTTATCGTGTTGGTCTTCCGCCGAATCTGGCCGGAGTACACAATGTGTTCCACGTCTCTATGCTGAGGAAGTATATGGCGAATCATTCGCATCTCTTGAATTTCAAACCGTTGCAGCTCACTCCGAACCTGTCTTATGAAGAGAGACCAGTGCAAATCTTAGATAGACAGGAGAAGAAACTTCGGAACAAACTGGTGAAGCTAGTGAAGGTCAAATGTCTTAATCATTAGGAGGAGGAAGCTACGTGGAAATCTGAGCCTGAGATGAATAGTCGATACCCCGAGTTATTCGGTAATTTTTAATTTCGAGGACAAAATTTCTTTTAAGGGGGGAGAGTTGTAGAACTCGATAAATCAGATTACGTATAAGTCATGCATAATTACTATTATTTAAATTAAAATGATTTTTATGCATGAGGGTTTAAATTCATTCTTTTAAAATTGGTTGATTTATGATTATTTATTTTACGCAGAAGTTTAGTTTTTATCTTTTCGGATAAATAAGCGAGACCGGACTGAAGTTGGAGTATTGAGATAAAATTTAATAATAAGAAAATATTACTAGAATTTATTTAAGATAAAAAATAATTTATTTCAAGGTAAACGTATGTTTAAGGATTTATTTAATTAATTGGAGTTAAGTAGTAAATAAGTTCTTTTATGTCCAATAAATAAATAAAAGCCTAAATTAAAATGTGTAACCAATTGGGACAAATTAATCTAGGCCTATTTTATTTAAGAAATTGTAACTTAACATGTTAGTAATTTATTTTAAAACTTAGCCATGCATGCAAGAAAATTACTGTCCTAAATAAATTTAATTATTTCACTAAAATACATCAAAATTCAATAATTAACAATATTTTATCCCATTTTGTTAGCATAATTTCTGCCCCTTCAATCAAAACCTTACTTGGTTGTCAACTCTCATTTATTGCCACCTTTCCTTATTTTTCTTGGTAGATAATTCCCTCACTTTTAATCACCAACAATTAATCATTTAAGCAATATTCTTGCCTCGTTTTGATAAGAGAAAAATCGGCCATCACCTCCCCTATATCTCCCTCAAATCCCATAATATCACCTCATTTCTTTATCTTCCAAAGAATCAAGGATAGAAAGATTTTTATCTTGCCATTCAATCCCCATTTAATTGGTAACCTTCCCATTCACTTCCTAGCCATTCTCTCCATCCTCACTCTCGAAATTTCAGAGTAAATCAGCAACAAAATCGTGACTTGCATCAAGAGAAAACAAGAAAAGAAACTCTGTCTTCGCCGCGCCGCGTTCATCGTATAATTTTGTTCTCTTCTAAACAAAATTTTCAGGCATGTTTATATTGTTCTTTGCTCTTCAATCAAGTCCTATAGGTATTTTAAAACATCACATGATCATAATTTTAATGGCTAAACCGAAGTATGACAGAAACTACACAAAAAAATTCCGCACAGATTTTTTGGCTTCCTCTTGTGCTTCACGGGTTGTCTTGTTTTTGTGATTCCAGGGAATGGCTCGATTCCAGGTGCTCAAGGCTATACCTAGGCACATACTAGGGTGTGTTAGGATCATGTTGGTCCATTATTTCAAGCCCATTGCACGCAAGGAAGAGACTTGACAACAACTTCCCCCATAGTTGCATTGTGAGTCTCGATTTTTGGTTGTTGGGATGTCTAAGGTGAATGTTTGGATTGTGGTTGGCCCAAGGCCTGTAACCATGGTTAGAACCCTCCATTAGCATGTTTAGGACATGGCCAAGATGACCTTTCATGGCTTGGTTCATGGCCCCATCGAAAGTTTCAACAAACAACACAAGTGCCCCTCGGTTTCATTTTTTTTATGTTTTGGGTGTGTGAGTTTCGGTCTTGGTGGTGTTGGATGGATCTTGGTTGGCTTTAGCCCTTAGACATGGTTCATACAATACCTCATGATTTCTAGATCGAGCCATGGTCGATCATATGGCCACTGGAACGACACAAGACAGCAAACGATCCACACCATCGAACCGTACAGAATTTTTGTTTGGTGTTCTCGGTTTCTAGTTTCGGTTGTCTTGGGTGTTTGCTTGGATTGTGGTTGGCTTAGGGCCTTAGCCATGGTTCAAGCCACACCTTAGGATGTTGGGAAGAGGCTCTGGTCGGTGGTTCAAGCCCCAATGATCATTAGTCTCGTAAACGAACATAGCAAGCGCAGCTGCTGCCATCGCGCATTGCACAGTAGCATGGCTTCGGTTCAGAGGTGGTGTTTGAGTTCTTGGTTGGCTTTTAGCCTATGACCTTGGACTGGACAGTACCTCAATGAGTTAGGAATGTCATGTTTTTGGCCGTTCGTGATTTGGTTACTTTAGAAGTCATACGAGAATTTACGGTGCAATGTGCCAAAGTGACTCTCGAAAGAGCATTTTACGATTTTGGCCTCCATTCACATTTTTCGGGTATTACAGCCCTAGAGTCATGTTTTCCAGTATTTTTGGTGTATTTTAACCATGGTTAAACGATGGTTCAATGTTGGTTCGGGTTGGTACGAAGCCATGGTTGAATATTTAGTTTGTTGGGCGTAATTGTCTCGTTTCTAGTTCGATTAAGAAGTGTTGGTCAAGTTAAGTTTATTTGCATGTTCTCATGTTAGAATTAGGTCGCAGCGACCCTGGGAACGATCCAACCCATTCGGTAAAACAGGGTTATAATTATATTACGTGCATAAAATATAAAATGTTTATTTTTGAGATATATGTGATATGTCTTGTGGCCACCTTACGTTTATGGCATTGCTTCACCCGGTGATTTACGACCGGTTTACGATTATGTATAGGTACGGATATCCAGTCCAAGGGCTGTGATGATCTCTACCGCCCAGTATACTGTGGTTTAGTCTGATCAGACGTGCATGTTATGTTATGTTAGGGCTCTATCGGGCAACTTTTTTACGTACGGTTTTTCAGATATGCACGCATTTATAATTACTCAGGACACGATTTTCCCGTTACGCTTTACGATACGATATTTCTACGTTACGCCAAATTTTATGATATATTTTACTTGTTATTCACGATATATTAATGCCGAGTCTTTAGACTCACTAGACTTGATTGTTGTAGGTACTGATGAGGTCGGGACCGAGGACGGGGACCAGTGAGCTAGCTTGGGTCGGCAATAGTAGGAACCCGAGGACCTCATTTTTATTTATGCTCAAACTCAATTTTTACTTAGACGAATTATTTTTAAGTTGTGGTTTGAAAACAATATTTGCTTCCGCTGTTACATTAAAACATTAAATCTTTTTATCAGTTTATTTTATGAATGAGGCATGTTATTTATATAAAAAGAAAATTTTTAAATAATTCCGCAAATTTACAAATATGAATTACGGGCCTCTACAATTTGGTTAAGTACATGTGACGTAGATTTCACGATGGCCTAAGGCTTGGCTAAGTTCATCCGTGGTGACGGCAATATAGCCAATCCAATTGGATTCCCGGTCCCAAGAATCGTGAGACAAATAATGCATAAAAAGAAGTCTAAGGCAAGGCTGTTTGGATGAGAAATTGTGTTGCATCAATAGTTGGGCGTAATTCCTCAAGTAAAGGAAGACCATACATAACCAAAGAAGGTAATTTTATTAATGAAAAGTACAAAGCAAGGCCCAGAAGCCAAAAGAGCAAAAAGAAAGAAAATTTTACAACCGTATTCTACATGGTTCATGCTCTCGAACCCAACATCCTCTTTCTTTGTTCCCCCTCGCCCTTCATCAAAAAAGAATCGATGGCTCGACCAAAGTCAGAAAGCACTCCCTATCTGTCTGAAGAAGCCCAATTCTTCAAATTTCTCTTGGAAATTTTTGAAGCCGGTACAGAAGAAGGAATAAGCTTTTTCTTCAACCGCCACCCTAAATTCCGCAGATTGAAGGAAGGAGGTCTGCCATTCCTCCTCGGATCATGTTGGGCCTTATTTTTTTTGAGCTCTTCAACCAAGAACTGGGTGCCTTCGAGGTCAAAAGCTCGGTCTTGAGTGAATTTGTCGTGGCAATAACCACCTCAGCCTCTGCCTGAGCCTTCTTCATGCTCGATTGGGCCACCTCTAGCTGCTGGTAGCCCACCTGGGAGGTTGTTCTCAGGTCAATCACCACTTCTTTGTGCAAGAGCCGGGATTGCTCTAGTTCACCTTGGACTTGTTGGTGAATCTCACTAGCGACCCGAGCTCAGTTTGTCTCTTTCTTGTCCATGGAAACAACCTCCTCATAGGCACCTATCAACATTTGAAGCCTGTGTAAACTAAATATGAGAAAATCTGGCATTATTCAAGGTAAAAGAAAGAATTAATGTGAGAAACTTAGTGAGAGAGCCCGAGAAGTGCCCTCGAATAGTTTTTGGTCGGGACCCGGGCCCCGGAGATGAGCCTCATAGACAGGAGTGATCAATCCCTTTACAATTCTAACCTCGGCTGAAGAAATCCCATCTAGAAAAAGGTTTCCTCCGTTTCCCAGCGGGCGGGCTGGTGTTGCTCTGCAGAGACTTGTGTAGAAGAAGAAGGGATGAACTTAGTTTCCTAGGGAGAGCTCGGGGCCCCCTCCATAGTGTCACTGAAGAGGACCGCCTCGGGGACGACCATAGCTTTATACTTCTGATGGAGGAGAGACGTGTGGTCTTCGGAATTCTCCGGGGAGAGTCTTCATATTTTTATTCCCGAGGGATTTTGGGCTGGGTAGGAAGGTGGGAAAGAAATCCTATTGTACATATAGGAGGGTAAGGGAGATCAATTAAGAAGAACGGTCATTTTCATCCCTTCAGTAAAGAAGGAATATTATCAAGGAAACTTTTATTAATCTGGGCAGTTAGAGAGAAGACACTCTTATTAAACCGACAAAGAAAATAATAATGAAGGATGGGGGATGAGGGGTGGTCAGGATATTGTTCATTTTTGAAAAGCATGAATGCGAAGCCAGCATGCAAAAAAAGTTGGGTGAGTTGGTTTATAAAAACCCCGAGGAAGCTGGACACCTCGGTATAGAAAAAGTGGATGAGAAACCAGAGACCACTACGAACCTGCTCCTTGAACAAATGTAAAAACCCTCTGGGGATAACCCCTTTATGAAGGACCAGGAATGAGAATGGAGTTAGAGGAGAGGATAGAACTGAGGACTCTGAGGTCCTCATCAGCCCTCGAGAAAAGGGTTCTCTCCATGATAACAAAACATGGAGCACTTGGGGCCTCAAGTTCTGTTTCAGCAGAGCCCCACACTTTTCCCTTGCTTTTATTAAGGGCTCGGGAAGGCCCGATAGGCTATGAAGTGATTTTAGTTTTTTGAGTTTTTTTGAATGAAGGGCATGAGTGGTTTTCTAGAGAGAAGAACATCGGAAGTACATCAAAGTGCGGATTGAGCGAAAGCTTGGAAGTTCTAAAGGTGAGAAAATGGAGAAATGGTGAGAGAGAGTCATTAAATATAAGCCGGGGGCATACGATCCTAATCATTGATCTTAAAGTAAATGGACAAATGAGATATACCTCGGAAGTTTTGCAAGGTAGTCGAAAAGACGGGCCCGGAATGCAAAGCGACACTGTCCTTCAGACTACTAGGGCTCGCGTCATGCTGACATCAGCCCTAGACCGCTCAAATTCAAAACATCGACCGATTTACTACCCAAATCAAATTTGATAACCCGGGCCAACGAGTAAGACTATATCTCGACTAGGTCATACTCTAACTCAAGCAGGGATAAGAATCAACTTGGGTACCATCCCTGGAACTACAAAAACCAAAAAGGATAATCAAGCCAGCATACGCTCGAATGAGTCCGGACTCTCCACCTAGCCTGGACAGTGTAATAAGACTTAAGGAGATCAGGGGTCCTATTCACAGCTTCGCATAACGATCATTGCTCGAGCACTCCGGGACAAATGTCAATCATGGGCCCACAACTTGTATCTTTATAAATACCCATGTTTTATTAATTGTGAAGCATTCAATTCAGTTACTATTTTCCATAAATACTCAATATACATTCTCTATATTTCATTTTCTCTTGCGAGAAATACTTGACTGACTTCAGTGTTAGAGTGGTTCCACCGGAAAATCATCTGACTAACGCTCCTTGTTCTCTGAGTGTGCAGATTATTAAGCATGGGAACTACCAACCCGGTCTTCTCCCACGTTCCCTATACGAATTCACCCGGCACATATAAAATCATCCACTTAGGTCACGTGATTTACCCGGCCAACATCAATAGTATTTAGAACCCGTGAAAATCTAAACAAGCACATAATCTCTTTTATGAAATTAAAAATCTTTCAAACAATGTGTTTTTAAAAATCAGGCGTAAAAAAGCCTTCAAAATCATGGCGCAAATAAGTCCGATTAAGGGTAGGAGATTTTATGTTTTTCGATATTTCTGATTAGTACTAATTGCAATCACCGCACCTTTCAAAGCTTGATTATACGGTTATTGATTACTCAAATAAAATAGTTAGAATGATAGAAAGCACAAGAACAATTTTTTTATTTTTCAACTTAACAAACGCCACTTATTGAATAAAAAGGAAAAAATTAGCAAAAGAGTTCTGCAAATTTTATTTTTTTTTTTAGATCAAGAAACTAGTAAAATTTGGCCATCATTCTATAAGCTGAATTTTTGTCTCTTCCAATTTTATTTTATTAGAATACGAACATAACATTAGACACGTTAGCTATATATGATGACATATCAATATTATCTAATATTATATAAATAATATTAGGTGTCAAATTCGCACTTGGGCAAAATAAATGTGCCTCCCATGATCATCAATTCAAAACTCGATGTGTATAGCAATCTCTGAGTGATTAAAAATATAGGTACGAAAATATGGATATATTTTTCATTATTTTTGTTAAAAGTGATAGACTATCTAAAAATTTAAAAATATAAATAAAGATAAAAATAAATTTAAAAATATAGCAAATGAGATTAAAATTGTAGTTTTAAATAAATTTTATCAAATTAATTACAAATTAGTTAGTATAGAGATCTCAACATTAATTAAATAATATATAAATAAGATATTAAAAATCATAAAAAGTTACACACATTATTTTATTAGTAGATTTAAATTAAATATTTATTATTTTTGGATTACTTCTTTTCCTTTTAGACAAAAATCAGTCGACACCATTCAAATTACAATGGGAACAGACGAGACTGGAGCACCCAAAAAAATGTCAAAACAGTGGGAAAAATGTACTCTGTTTGAATTAAACAATTCTATTACAATGATTTCTTATTTGACCTTTCTTCAAAACAAAAAATAGGAGATGGCCTAACATTGAAATAAGTAGCAAAAGCTAAGTAAACACAAGATAATCCTACATAGATTTTAAACAGAAGGAACGAATAAAAGGTGAGATAAATGAAGATACCGGTAACACCGAGTACTGATGCACAGTTGGCCATGCATCCGAGTGTCGAAAGTTCATCTTCGGTTCCTTCATTAGGAAATTGACCATTAACTATGAAATCAGAGAGCAGTTGATCTTTGAGTTGAAACGCATCCATCAACCAGGCAGCAATCTCTGATTCCGAAGAGGGGATTTCCTCCAGAGGGATCCGTCGGAGGTGCATGTGTACCTCGGAAGGGTCCACGCCAAACACATTATCCAAGAAAGTAGGACAATTGTTCTTGTACGCGATAGTAATGTCATAAACTGCAAAAATTTTGTGATAAAATGATGTTATGAAGCAACAAGATTGAATAAAATACATGTTTACGGGTCAACTCGATTTTATGATCTTCTACGGAGAAATCACACATGTTCCTAGGAAATGGGTGACATCATCACTTCATTTTTGTCATTTTATTGTGCAACTCAAACATTTTAAATCATACAACAACTCAAATGACACATTTTGATTCTAGCAAGGGGCAATTTTTTTGGCTTTGATGTTATTATTGGTATAAGAGCCAAGGATAAAACTTCATTTCACATGAGTTATTAGTTGATCCAAATGTTGATAGGGACAATGAAAACATAGCGTTTTTGTTGGAATTTCAGTGGAAGTTGTATGATTGAACCAGATGAAATATCAAATTACCAAATTATCTACATCTTAACTAGTTACATAAAAACAGATCAAAGGTTTCAGTATGTTCTTTTATACCACCTCAGGTTAGACCTGCTTATAGACATTCATCAGTAGGTCCAGATGAGTATGTTGGGATATCAATGGATGTTTATATCATAGTTGTCAAAGGCGAGGGCGAGAGGCACTACCAAGCGAGGACCCTACAACTGTGTCCCAGGAGAAGCGATTCACAAAGGGTAGCCCAGGCGTGCGCCAACAGGCGAGCACCTTGCGCCTAGGGTCATCCCGGAGCAGCGATTCACTAAGGCGAGCCCAGGTGCGCGCCAGGACTCGTCTTGGAAGTTCACGCGGGCAAGATTTTCGTGAATTTTTTTTAAATAAAAAAAAACAAAGAAGTTGCATTTTGAAAATGCAACTTTTTTAATTATTTGTTTAAAACAAAAAACCCAAATCCCAGAAACCCAATGCCCCAACACTGAGAAGAAGAGAGTGTTGCAAAAGAACGAAGAAGACAACAAGCACTGAAGACCGAAGGTTCCAAACAATCAAGTAAGATATTTTTTAGGTATTTTTTTCATATTTATTTATTTCGAGCACATGGAGTCATGTATATTCATATTTCATGGTTGCAAATTTTAATCTATTTTAACTTCAGTTTTAAATTTTAACTATGTAATGCTTTTGCTTGGTTTCTGTATTGTTTATTAATTTATGTTATTATATATATAATGAACTACTTATATAATATACAAATTCATGGTTGCAATTTTTTCTTCAGGTTAATGTCGGCTTCTGAAAATTTGGAGAATCGAAAAGATCCTCGCTTGAACTATGTGAAATGAATCAATCCAAATGACACTAATGCCATCTAAAGTGTTTTTTTGGCAAAATTCTCAAGGGAGGAATTTTTCATCTCAAGCAACATCTTGCTGGAGGCTATCGATATGATAAAGAATGTCCAAAATGTCCTTAGCATGTTAGAACTGAAATTCAAGTTTACAATTTTTTTTAAAAAAAGTCAAGCAACAAATAGACATGAATCCTAATTTTTATGAATTTGCTGAGCAATTAGAAATATTGGAAGATATGATGTGTTTCCAATCCCACAAAAAAGGAAACAACGAATGTTAATTCAACAGCGAGTTCTGCCGCTATCCCTTCTATTTTCTCAAGTCAAAAGACAAATATTGTTGGTCCACTTGATTATTTCTTTGTCAATAATATAAAATCGCTGATGGACTTCTTGGCAATTCTATGGCCATTAGACAAATAAATAAATTATCACCAGGTAATTCTTGTTTTTTTATTTTAAGATCATGACATATTGTTGAAACTTGAAGTATTCGAATTTTGAAATTTCGGAAATCTCGTTTGACAACTGAATGGTGGTTGGCTTATGGTTCTACGACCCCACAATTGTAAGATTTTGCAATAAGAATCCTCAACTTTACGTGCAGTGCTTCTGGTTGTGAGCGGAACTAGAGTATGTTTCAGCATGTACGTATCTAAATTTTAACATTGAATAATTGACTCTTGAGTCTTGACATATTAATTATAATTATTATTATGAACAATTTATGAAGAAATAATTTATTTTAAAGTTTTCGCAGCTTCACTCGAAAAGAAGAAATAGGTTGGCACAGAAGCATTTGATTGATCCAGTCTTCATGAAATATAGAAGGGCATTGAAACGTCGATATGATTTGCGTGACAAAATTGATCTTATTGCATTGGATGATATCGATGATAGCAATGAATGGTTGATGGGAAAATTGGATAATGAAGAAAATAATATATTCTTTGGGGAGGATGATTTGACATGGGATGACGTAGGTCGTGCGTCTGGGGTTGGTGAACAGATTTACGGTTTTAGATCTCGTGCTTCACCTTCTTCAAACGAGACAATGACATATACAACCAAAACAACCAAAAAAAGACGATTTCATATCTTTTTGGATGAAGATGAAAAAGAAATTAACATGGATCAAGGAAGTGATGAAGACCAAGAAAAATATAAGTGCGTAAAGTCTGGAGATTCCGATTATTCGATGGAAGAAAATGAACTTATTTGAATGATTGAAATTTTTTTGATCATATTACAAGTTACTATGAAAATATTAATTATTTTTTGTTCTGTGTGACAGTGTGCTTAATTATTTCATATTTTAACATATTTATTCTAAGATAAATATATTTTTTTAGAAAATTAAAAATGTGTCTTGCTTCGGTAATGCGAATGCCTCGCCTTGTGATAGGTGCCATTTTTACGTGTTTTATGTGTCGTTCGAGTTTCATTCATACATAATTTTTGGTATATTAATTTAAGTTAGTCTACTGTGATCAGCTCTATTATGTGTCATGATCAAATTTTATTCACTTTTTTTTATTTGTAAGTATTATGTTGATCAAGAAAAGGAGCTCGCGCTAGAGTGGGAGAAATTTTCCGCCCTAGAGGAATTGCAAAACCCTAGGGTACGTTTTTTGGGGGCATATTAGTTTTTATCAGCAAAAGAGAGCAGTCGTACACGAGGAAAAAAGAACTAGAGTCCAGTAAACTTGAAGAATTCGGCATTTTCGAGTAGCATGTCTTCCGTTCTTCGATTATTCTAGTATTTTTAGTTTAAGAACATTCATTTAATTATTGTGTTGCATATTTTACTATGAATTTTATTAGCTAAAATCGTCTTTTGTTGGGATTCAAGAGGATCCTACCTCAAACGGTCGTTTGAACTAATACAATCATCGAATTGTATTTTATTCTTGATTATATTATTGTTTTTCCTTGAATTATTGAAGTATAGCTAACTTTGATAATATTTTATATTGCGAGTGAGTTCGAGAGAATAAGTTGCACTAGGAACAAGTAATATAATCCGTTGATTCACAATTTGCATAGACATATGAAATTTAATACACGTTGATAATCATAATCCAAAAGGTCAAAAACTAGAAGATTCCGTAGATCGTGCATGCAATTCGTCGTTGACAAATAATTCATCATGTCGAATTAGTTCAACATAGCATGAAAAGTGTGTTGATTAGTTAGGGAATCTTGTCAAAGGTAATGAACATTAATCAAGATTAATTATTGAAAATAACGAAGGGTAGGTGAACCGAGTTCCAACAAATTCACTTTCTATTTGATTTTAAATATTCATTTTACTTTGCTTATTTAACCTTTGACTATTTAGTTAAATTAAATTCTAGTAGTTAACAAATAAATTAGAAGTATCGTTTGCTGAATCTATGAGTGAAAATAAGATTCATGTAATTCAGTCACGGTGGAACAATATTCGTATTTTTATACACTATACTACAACTTGCATCATGCATTTGGGATCATATTGATATTGAACTTTTTAATTATTTTCATTGGGGAATCTTACTGCAAGAAAAGCTCGATCACCTTGCGCTTTGCACCTTAGGCTCCAGAGCCCTTGTGCGTCTTGCGCCTTTGACAACTAGTGTTTGTATAATTTCACGACGTGCTAAAAGGGAATATGCTCTGTTGGGTAATCTAAGTGAGGGCAAGGGCGGTGTTCAATTTAGTCAAATTTTTGGGAGTGTGTAAATAAACCGAACAGCAGAGTTAATATAACTAACGCAAGAATGATTATTAACATCACTGGCTAGAAAAATGGATAAGCTTTTTAAATTACTAACCAAAAGTACAAAGAAGGGCAGTACCTGCATCTAGAGAACCCCTCAAGATCTCCAAGGAAGTATGCAGACCTCTTGTCTTTGGTAGTAACAAATTCTTCAGAACTGGTAATCCATTCTCAATAGCAAACTTTTGACTTTTTCTGCATTTCTCGTCGCTGTGTAAAATTGCAAGTTGAATGTTATATAGCCCGGATGCAAACGTTTACACGAAAATATACAAAGAGATGGTGCCCGAAGATTCCCAAACAATTGATTTCATAGAATTCGGAAAGAACGTACTAAAGGGGCATTGAAGAAATGTGTTGAAAGACAAAGGAATGATGAGGTTTTACGTAAAATCGGTTCCTTCGGGAAAGACTGCAAGCCAGAGTGGATCCTGACCATTGGTAAATGTAGAAAGCATTTGGCGCATCACCTGTTCATCAACCTCCCACTTTCTCTCCACTGGAATGAACTCGAAAACGTGAAATCCCCAGCCAAGGATTGGCAGTTTCATCAAACTGCTCTTGAGAACATATCTGATGTAACCCAAGCACCCTTTTCGCAGAGCTAGATTCCACAGATACATCCAGTCTACCTCAGTTCTGTGATTGGCTATAATCAAAACATTCTTCTCTAACGGAGCTTTCTCACCCGAAAATATAACTTTAACCTTGTTTATCTTTTCAAATAAGAATGGCCACAGACCAAGCCAAAGACCAAAGAGGAAGGTTACTAATTTCCTACTGTAATGTACACTAAATAGGCGTGTGACTACAGCGGCCGGGGGCACAAAATAAACTAAGAACATAAACGCAGTTGAAATGTAAACTGCTAAACACAGAAGACCCCTAAAAATCCTAAAAGGGGTCAAAGGGAAATGCTTTAATCCTTTGTCGGAATTGAGGGACTTGCTAATTTCCATCGTCATCTGGTGAATTTTTTAACCTTCGGCCACAACACAAGCAAAATCTGTAACCTTCAGATAATTTTTCCACCTTAAGCTTGTAGGAGAACAAAGAACTAGTCAAAATCTATGCAAATGTTCATACATCGTCAAGCTTGTATCTGCGATCAATGACAAAAAACAAAGAGGATATAAATTGCCGAGCCATAATTTCTATAATAACGAGAAAGAATCAGGTTGATATTTAAAATATGATCATAACAGTAGCAATCAGACAAACATGCTGGGACAGTTCATTTAACACTGAACAAGGTGAAATATCCTCCGGTTCAACTAATACAGCATTTAATGTTGGAACTGCGTATAAATATTGTAATAAAAAATTACATCAAATGTAAATATCTCGTTAAAAATATTAAATCATCACTCGTGCCAGAAGTAAAAGAGGAGAAGCAGGCGAAACCCAAAAAAAAGAAGAAGAAGAAGAAGAAGAGTAGTTGTAAAGGGAGGGGCGGCCGGGCATTTATGGGATGGAGAAGGGAAACGATGATGCAAGGTGGTTGTGGATGGGCTGCGAATATTGACTTTGGATGGGAAGCATTAATGTCGGCCAAACAAAACAAGATTTAAATGAATTTAATAGTATTTCACCTAAAATTGGATAAGAGCAGCAACCCACAAAAATATATCCAATTTATAAGAAAATTACCTTGAAGATAAGGTGATTTCATTTGAAACATGAAATACATAAAAATTTGGCCCCCATCAAATCTTCTGATTCAATTGAGAAAATTTATCAATAAGATACAATCCGATACTCTTAATTAAAAGAAAAACTCGATAAAATTCATGGATAGATCCCAGTTTTCATCAATCAAAGTGGATTTGGGCAAATGATCGAGCAACTTTTTTATCAAAATAAAAAATTTCTAGATCTAGCAGATGCTACTGCTACCTAAGAAGAAAATCTGATGCAAGATTATGCCGAAATTACAGAGGAGTGGCCTATATCATATCAAAATAAAAAATTTCTTGATCTAGCAAATGCTAGGGTGTCCTTAGTCTTGACCAAATCTTCAAATATCTAAACTTAGTCTTTGGCAGATTGATGAAGCTAATGCCACCAAGAACTCCTGCACAACATTCTCGGTGCAACGGAACCAGGAAATGAATGCGCAAGCTCGCGCGGGTTGATGGAAATGGAATAGATATTTGCCGGAAGTTGATGAGATTACAACATCGAAACTTAACTATCACCGGATTTAAAACTAATCTTCCATAGCACTACAATTAATCTCCATCTCATTTCCCTCCAACTAAAGTTTGAATTTCTTAACAGTGACCAGATTATGAATGTGGATGTTTTGACAGGTGTTTCTATCTCAGGCTTTCACAAATCTGTAACAGACCATATTAGTGAAACTCGGCGTTCACATATCTATTACCAAACCAGTAAATTCTATGCTATGTCCGGACAACTGTGTAGGAAAACCATTAAATTTGGGGCCAAACACAATTGGCAATACACCAGGAGAGGGTGGGAAAGGCCCGAAAGTAAATACTTTTTTTCATGTCACATGGAATTTAAATTTCCTACAACAAAACTTACAACCCATATTTAGAATATGTAATCATATCTGAGAATTCCATTTATCTTAGTTCGCAAGTATATAGAATCTTATCCGCAAGCAGAATATCCAAAAAAGCAAGTAGCAAGCATGATTCTGCACATCTATGTTTAGCTAATTTTCTCATCTGTTCATTTATCATATTCGGCGCAGTTATGTTCTCTATCTTAACATCTAACCTAGGACTTCTCATGGCCATGGGTATTAGAAAAGCAACCCATTTTGAGCAATATTCTATTGGAAACGTGAAGCCGGTAGCTATTGTAGGTTTTGAGCAGATTTAATGAAACATGACAAAAAGCACAGACAGACAGAGAGGAATCCTTACCATTTTTTGCAAACAAAACTTGCGCTATTTTATTGAACCATTTGATTTGGGGAATGCTTCAAAGGCCATAGACATTTGCTACATTTTAAATCCATTGCAACTGTAATTCTCGTACCAAAATAAAATGGATTTGAATTCAAGATAGAATTATTTGATACAAGGAAGATAACTGAAATTTGGGTTTCGAACAACATCAATCTCGGCCCCATTTGAAATCAACTGTAATCGTAATTCTCATGTTATAAACAATCACCACAACCAAAGTGGATCTCAAATCAAGAATTCCAAAATCACTTAATCCGTAAAATCGAAACCCATACACAACATAGAAAAGTTCTCACACTCGTCATTTATCTACAAGTCCAGAAACCACACAAGTGTGCCATACTAAGCAACAATCTACATAACCCCAAACACTTTCTTGTCAAATTATGGAACATTAATTAAGCAACAACAAATCCAAATCCAATTAAATTAAATAAAAACCGATTCATTTTCTAGCTTGTATTAATACTACTTATTTTATTAACACAGTCAAAGCAGCAGCCGATAATTCAATCTCATCCCAACAAAATTCGAGATTTTACCTATTTTTTGGCATCAAATCCACACGAGTTTTTATGGATCGACTTAGAATTCCAAATGATTATTTAAAGAAACCAGAAAATTGTGGACCAATGGAACAGCGAAATCACGGATATGTAAAATAATGTTTTGGGATTATTATTATTATTATTATTATTATTTCAGGAAAATGGAATATGTGATTTGTATATTCTTGGAGAGTGATACTTGAGCGGCTTAATTCATTAGGTGTCCGCTCCTTTAGTAAACTAATGGACAGCGCATACGATACATATTATCAAGGTAAATGTGAAAAGGCCGGCAAAAAACCTAAAACTCTCGATCCAATCTGATTCCTCGATTTTTAAGGGACGAAAATTAGGGAAAATGAGGAAAACCGGAGTAATGGAAGTTTTTATTAAAAAAAGAGAGCGAATATAATTTACATCTTTATCCTTCTTTTTTAAAATTGTCTAAAACTAATTTTTTCATTAGTGTATTTTAATTTGATATATAATAAAATTTATAATTTAGTTAAATAAAAAAGTAGGTATATTTAATGTTCGCAATCTTGATTTTGATTATAACAAAACTTTTTATTTTGTTTTTAATTATTTACCTTAGTGCGCAGGAAGCTATAACTGATATGGTCCACAGAGCCATCATCACACCAAAAAATGTTGATGTCGACAATATTAATCAAATGCTCATTGTGGCGCCCGGTTTAGGAATTCATAATTATTCCCTTACTAAGTGCCACATTATTTATCAATCTTTCTTTATTGAACTTCTATTTTTATTTTTACCACTGTTATTATTACAAAGATATTGTAGATAAAAATTTAAATATTTTCTACTATAATTTAAAGATTATCTATAAATATTTACATTTTATTTCAAACATGTACAATTATTTTACAGCGGAAGTCTAACATTCATATGTCTAACATTCATATGTACAATTATGTTACGGCGGAAGTTTAACATTCATTTATAAAAAGATCATCAAAACTTTCAAATGCTCTTATTTCAGCTTTATTTATTTTCCTCTTGTTTCAATTCGGGGATTCATGTGTCTGGAAATTACAATAGACGAAAAGAAACAGAGGGTTAAGTCTTTGAGGACTTAGTGAGTTTAAATTAGTATATGGCTTTTAAATAACACTTCATCATAATTATGTATGAAATAAAAGGCATAACAATTTAGATATTATGAATGATATGTATTGAAATAATAGATAAATGAAAATTCCATAAATTAACATTGGTGGCTCTAATTGAGCACTTTTTACGAGCCGGGTGAATAATCCGTTGGACTCATTTTCCGGGCCGAAGCCACGTTGTCCAGTGGACTCAATTTTCGGACCGAAATCCGTTGTCCATGACTCCATTCATTAATGATATATCAATCCATTCATAAATATGCAAGAAAATATATCAGTAATTGAAATGAACTGTGGATGATATTTGAACATTAAATAAATGCTATTGAAATTTCCAGGCCAAATGCCAAAGGCTTTAATAGAAGAATGAATAGTAATTTCTTCACATGTTAACTTACAGTTTAGGCTTGATTAATAATCCGAGTTGCTGGAGCAAGTCCTAAAAATATATTATGAATGATATTTATATGTTAGAGTTTTTAAGTAACTAGCTGATCATTTATAGATTATTTTTTTGTTCAAAATTTAACTCGGTTGCTTTTACTTAAGTTTCCAAAATTCATATTAATTAGAAGGTATATCCAAACATTACGAAAGTTGGCCAAAAAGTCGGAAATATCATCAGAAACGTTCGGCCGCCAGAAAAACGCCGTTCTGGCGGCCGGCGTGTGGCTGGCCGTCCGGTGGCCACGCGCGGCCGGATTTTTTCCAGAATGCGTAACTTGTGAAGATCTTTAATTCTTCCGTTGAAAGTTTTGTCAAATTCCTAGCCCATCAATACCAGATTTAAATATCGTCGTATGGCTAACTAAGGTACTTCGGTATTCCGAAAATGTTAGTTCCGGCAATATTTTAGGACGACGGACGGTATGTGTCTCATCTATGCAACAAGAGGTACAAATTTTATATTAAAGTCGACCTCTAGTTTGGTGTGTAGCTATAAGAAAAATGAGCGAAAAGTACCTAGCTTGAATACGGGATACCGTTGCCATTTTGCGGAATGTCTTTGTTTGATTTTCTGGTTTTTGAGCGATCCTTTTGCGTCACCTCCAGTGCTATATTGCTTTATGATATGAGGTGAATAGTTGGTGATTTATCGGGGTTTTTCGGAAAGAGGTATAGCCTTTTCTTCTATTTCTTCCTCTCTTTTTCTTTTCTTCTCCTTCTCTCTCCCTTTTTTTCCTTCTTCTCGGCTCTCTCTCTTTCTTCATTTTCTTTTGGTTGAGTGCAGTATATATAGCCTAAGTCATACTTATCTATTTATTTATTTATTATTAATTTTTTATATTATTTTTATTTTTATTTATTTATTTATTTATTAAATAGAAAAAATCCCATGTTTATCCAAACTTAATATTATTATATTCGTGTATCTAATTATTGAACCTAATTATCTTATATTGAACTTAATAATTTTTGTAATTAATTACTTAACATATATGTTGAGTTTAATTATAATATTTTATTATATTTTGGGTATTTGATTTTGGAATGGGAACCTCATAGTGCTTGATGAATTTTTAAGTGTATTGTGATGTATTTTAATGTATTTCTAGATACTTTGGACAAATAAAATTTGTATCGAAAAAATAATGTGATAAAATTTTAAAAGTGAAAATAGTTAAATTTATACTAATAAAAATGCATTTATGCACCTTTGTTTTTAGGGTGTTACAATATCCCCTCCTTTTAAAAATCTGGTCCCCAGATTTAAGAGTTATTGGAATAAATGAGGATATTGACATCTCATATCTTTCTCTGTTTCCCACGTTGCTTCTTCAATGTTGTGGTTTTTCCATAAGACTTTTACTAACTGAATTGGTCGACCACGAAGTTCCTTTATTCTTTGGTCCAAAATCTTCACAGGTTATTCTTCATATGTTAGATTTTCTTCCAGATCTATATGTTGGTGGTCAACTAATTGAGCTGAGTCTACTTTGCATTTCCTTAATTGTGATACGTGGAATACGTTATGTATACCAGAGATATTTTCGGGTAGAGAGAGACGATAAGCCACAGTGCCTATTCGTTCTATCACTTCAAAGGGTCCAACAAATCGCGAAGTAACTTTCACTTCTTTCCAGTACGCTTGATTCCTTTTCTTGGTGATACTTTTAGTAATACGAAATCTCCGACTTCAAATTCCAAATCTTTCTGCCTTTTATCTGCATAATTCTTCTGTCGACTTTGGGCTGTTTGTATTCGTTGCCTGATAAGTTGTATTTTGTCGATAGCTTCTTGTATAATGTCTGGCCTGATTGCTCGTTCTTGTCCATTCTTTGTGCCTCTCCATTCATCCATATCCCAGTTAAGAGGAGAGCGACATTTTCTTCCATATAATGCTTCATATGGCGCCATTTTTATTGAGGATTGATAACTATTGTTGTATGAAAATTCAACTAGAGACAAATGTTTTACCCAGTTTGCCCCAAAATCCAGCACACATGCACGAAGCATGTCTTCCAATATTTGAATGGTTCGTTCAGACTGACCATCGGTTTGCGGATGTGCTGCTGTGCTAAAATTTAATTTGGTACCAAGGCATTCCTGAAGTTTTTTCCATAATCTTGACGTAAACTTCGGATCTCTATCAGATACTATGGTAGTGGGAATGCCATGTAACCGTATAATTTCCTTCTGATAGAGTTCAGCCAGTTTTTCCACCCCATATTTGTGATTTATGGGTATGAAATGTGCTGACTTGGTCAAGCGATCAACGATCACCCATATACTATTAAAACCTCCTAGGAGCTGGGGTAATCCGGTCACAAAATCCATAGTTATTTGATTTCATTTCCATTCTGGTATAAGAAGTGGTTGCAAAAGACCTGCTGGTCTTTGATGTTCAGCCTTTATCATTTGGCAAGATAGGCATTGTGAAATGAAATCTGCAATATCTCGTTTCGTTCCTTTCCACCAGAAGTGTTTTTTAATCTCTTGATACATCTTAGATCCTCCTGGATGAATGCTGATCCGAGACTGATGTGATTTTTCCATTATTTCCTTTTTCATTGAGCTAGGTACACAAATACGGTCATGATAGCGTAGTATTCCTTGTGAATTGTGACGAAATTGGTATCAGTACGGAGTTTTGAAATTTCTTGGTCCAATTCTTGATTTTGCTTAATTCTGGTATGAAATTCAGGTTCAATTCTCAATCCGGCCAAGTGCCCACGAGAATGGATGTGTACCCATTCTCTTTCTTCTTTCATTCCCAAACAAGCCATGCTAATCTTTCTACTTAAAACATCAGCCACTACATTAGCTTTACCAGATTGATAAAGAATGGAACAATCGTAGTCTTCCAAAAATTCAATCCATCTTCTTTGCCTCATGTTCAGCTCTTTTTGAGTAAATAAATACTTCAGGCTTTTGTGGTCTGTATAAATATCAAAAGTGGAACCATACAAGTAGTGTCTCCATTTTGCTAATGCAAACACTATTGCTCTTAATTCCAGATCATGACTGGGATAATTTAACTCGTGATCCTTTAATTTTCTAGATGCATATGCAATAACTTTATCGTTTTGCATTAATACACATCCAAAGCCTTCTTTTGAGGCATCTGTGTAAACCATAAATCCTTCTGTCCCTTCTGGTAAAGCTAATACAAGTGCACTGGTAAGCATTTCTTTTAATTTGAGAAAACTTTTCTCACACTCATCATTCCATAAGAAAGGGTTGTCTTTGCGAGTTAGCTGTGTCAGGGGGACAGTAATTTTCGCAAAATCTTTAATGAATCTTCGGTAGTATCCTGCTAAGCCGAGAAAACTTCTAATTTCTGTGATGTTGATTGGTTGTTTCCACCGAGATATGGCTTCTATTTTTGCAAGATCTACTTCCAATCCTTTCTTAGAGATAAAGTGTCCAAGAAATGACACTTTTTCTAGCCAAAATTCACACTTACTGAATTTGGCATATAATTGATGCTCTTTCAAAGTTTTGAGAATCAATGGTAGATGTTGAGCATGTTCCTCATGACTTCTTGAAAATATCAAAATATCATCTATGAATATGACAACGAATTTGTCCAAGAATGATTGAAATATTCGATGCATCATATCCATGAAGGCTGCAGGAGCGTTGGTTAATCCTAATGGCATTACCACAAACTCATAGTGCTCATAACGGGTATTAAAAGCCGTTTTGGAGATGTCATCCTCCTTAATTCTCAATTGGTAATATCCTTGTCGCAAATCAAGTTTTGAATATACTTGAGATCCTTGTAAAACATCAAACAATTCTTTGATATGCGGGAGAGGATATTTGTTTTTGATGGTAACATTGTTAAGTTCTCGATAATCAATGCACATCCTTAGAGTTCCATCTTTCTTTTTGACAAATAATACAGGAGCACCCCATGGCGATGTACTAGGTCGGACGTATTTCTTGTCCATGAGCTCTTGTAATTGAAGTTTTAATTCTTTTAACTCTGAAGGTGTCATTCGGTATGGAGTTTTAGATCTGGGTTGTGCCCCAAGTATTAGATCAATGGAAGATTCTACGTCTCTATGAGGAGGTAAAGTATTGATCTCTTCAAGAAAAACCTCTGGAAATTCTTGTATAACTAAGATTTCTGAGATCTTGAGTTGATCTTTTGGCTTATTTATCAAATAAGCTAGAAATCATTGTCCGTTGTCTTTTAGTATAGCCCTAGCTTTACGGTTGATACTATTCCCATGGTATGGTTAGCTTTGGAAATGGTTAGATGAGAAGTTTGAAGATAAACTTCTTTTGTGTAGCAATTGAGTTGGGCTTGGTGTCTATATAACCAGTCCATTCCAAGAATAATATCATAGTTCTTGATAGGTAATTCAATCAAATCTGCTAGATATTCTTTTTCTTGGAAGTTTAAGGGACAGTTTTTGTAAATGATGTCAGTAATCATTGTTGTCCCTAAAGGTGAGCTAATTTCAAAGCTATATGGTAGCTGCTCCGGTAACAGTGGTAATTTACGTACAAAAAACTTTTGAAATAAAAGAATGAGTAGCTCTTGGATCAAATAAAGTTTTTGCAAAACTGGATAATATGGTAACAATACCTTCTACGACTGCAGTGGGGTCAACTTCCTCCTCTTGGTTTCCTAAGAGGGCATAGGCTCGAGCAGGTATCTTTGGCTTTGTTGTGGGTTGGGTCTTTTGCGTTCTTTTTGGACAATCTTGAATAAAGTGTTGCTCACTTCCGCAAATAAGACATTTCTCACCTTTTCTCCAACACTTTTCTTCTTCGTGATTTGGTAATCCACAATATCCACACTTTTTATTGTTGTTTCTTGAAACTTTTCCTTTAACAGCTTCTCCTTGCTTGACTGGTTGTGTTCTTTTTTCAAATTTTCTTTCCGGTTATCCTCAAAAAGGTTGGGCTTCCCGATTTTCTTTTCTTATTTCTCTTTTTTAAGAAGTGTCTTGATGTCTTCTTCCACTCGTAGGGCTTGATTAACAACAGAAACATAACTGGTAACTTCTGTGGACAGTGTTGCTCAACGAATATCGAGCTTTAACCCTTGAACAATTTTTTCCATTTTTCTTACCTCATCTTCCATGTAGTGTGATGCATAATGTATAAGACGGTGGAATTCTACCTCATATTGAGCTACGGTCATGTCACCTTGGACTAAATCCATAAATTCACGTTCTCGGGTATTTAATATAACTTGAGTTATATATTTACCTTCGAACTCTTGCAGAAAATTTTCCCACGTTGTTGGGATGTGATTCTTTGTCTACCTATGTTCCACTGTACGCCACAAGTTATGAGATGCTTCTTCAAATAAGTAAGTGGAAAAATTCACCTTTTGTTCTTCAGAATAATTGAGAATAGAGAATATTTTATTGATTTTGCTTAACCAAGATTCTGCTTGATAAGCATCTGGTTTTCTTTCAAACTTTGGCGGCTTGAATCTCAAAAATCTCTCAAGAGCTCGATCATTTGCCTCAATGTGATGTTCTTGAGCTTGATCATGAGGTCGTGGTTGATTCTGCTGACAAAACTGCACAAATTGATGCATTATTTTAAACATATTTTTTTATGTTTTGTTCTTGGGGGGGATCGTGTTGAGTGTTTCTGGAATTTCCACCAGTTGCCGAGTTGTGGTCATCTTGAGGGGGAATGTCTTGTCCGATTCTGTCTTGAGTACTATTTTGTGAAGACGTCATTCTATAAATATAAAATATGAACATATCTTGCAATGAATGTACATAGTTATATCAGATGGTAAACAGTCAGTTTTATTTATAAACAAGACATGTTTCAAATATTTACAATACCCAAACAAAATAAAAACAGAACAAGCAAACTGAGTCATCCTGAAAAGGGACATTTCAATTATGAGGAAAATATAAAAATTAATGTATGACATTATAATAAACTTAAGGCTCCTGTCTCTAGACTCTAGGCTCTAAGAAACCTAGGCTCTGATACCACCTCTGTGGCGCCCGGTTTAGGAATTCATAATTATTCCCTTACTAAGTGCCACATTATTTATCAATCTTTCTTTATTGAACTTCAATTTTTATTTTTACCATCGTTATTATTAAAAAGATATTGTAGATAAAAATTTAAATATTTTCTACTATAATTTAAAGATTATCTACAAATATTTACATTCTTATTTCAAACATGTACAATTATTTTACAACGGAAGTCTAACATCCATATGTATAATTATGTTACAGCGGAAGTTTAACATTCATTTATAAACAGATCATCCCAATTTTCAAATGCTCTTATCTCAGCTTTATTTATTTTTCTCTTGTTTCAATTCGGGGGTTCCTGTGTCTTGAAATTACAATAGACGAAAAGAAACAGAGGGTTAAGTTTTTGAAAACTTAGTGAGTTTAAATTAGTATATGGCTTTTAAATAACACTTCATCATAATTATGCATGAAATAAAAGACATAACAATTTAAATATTATGAATGATATGTATTGAAATAATAGATAAATGAAAATTCCATAAATTAACATTGGTGGATCTAATTGAGCACTTTTTACTAGCCGGGTGAACCATTCTCTGGACCGAAATATTCGGTGCACGTTGTTCAGATGAACCATATACCCGGGACTTTTGACCCGTTGTTCATTGGACTCATTTTCCGGGCCGAAGCCACGTTGTCCAGTGGACTCAATTTCCGGACCGAAATTCGTTGTCCATGACTCCATTCATTAATGATACATCAATCCATTCATAAATATGCAAGAAAATATATCAGTAATTGAAATGAACTGTGGATGATATTTGAACATGAACTAAATGCTATTGAAATTTCCAGGCCAAATGCTTTAATAGAAGAATGAATAGTAATTTCCTCACATGTTAACTTACAGTTTAGGTTTGATTAATAATCCGAGTTGCTGGAGCAATTCCTAAAAATATATTATGAATGATATTTATATGTTAGAGTTTTTAAGTAACTAGCTGATCATTTCTAGATTATTTTTTTGTTCAAAATTTAACTCGGTTGATTTTACTTAAGTTTCCAAAATTCATATTAATTAGAAGGTATATCCAAACATTACGAAAGTTGGCCAAAAAGTCGGAAATATCATCATAAACGTTTGACCGTCGGAAAATCGCCGTTCCGAGGCCACGCGCGGCCGGATTTTTCCAGAATGCGTAACTTGTGAAGATCTTTAATTCTTCTGTTGAAAGTTTTGTCAAATTCCTAGCCCATCAATACCAGATTTAAATATCGTCGTATGGCTAACTAAGGTACTTCGTAATTCCGAAAATGTTAGTTCCGGCAATATTTTAGGACGACGGGCGGTATCTGTCTCATCTATGCAACAAGAGGTACAAATTTTATATTCAAGTCGACCTCTAGTTTGGTGTGTAGCTATAAGAAAAATGAGCGAAAAGTACCTAGCTTGAATACGGGATACCGTTTCCGTTTTGCGGAATGTCTTTGTTTGATTTTCTGGTTTTTGAGCGATCCTTTTGCGTCACCTCCAGTGCTATATTGCTTTATGATATGAGGTGAATAATTGGTGATTTATCGGGATTTTTCGGAAAGGGGTATTGCTTTTTCTTCTATTTCTTCCTCTATTTTTCTTTTATTCTCCTTCCCTCTCCCTTTCTTTCCTTCTTCTCGGCTCTCTCTCTTTCTTCATTTTCTTTTGGTAGAGTGCAGTATATATAGCCTAAGTCATACTTATCTATTTATTTATTATTATTAATTTTTTATATTATTTTTATTTTTATTTATTTATTAAATAGAAAAAAATCTCATGTTTATCCAAACTTAATATTATTATATTCGTGTATCTAATTATTGAACATAATTATCTTATATTGAACTTAATAATTTTTGTAATTAATTACTTAACATATATGTTGAGTTTAATTATAATCTTTTATTATATTTTATTATATTTTGGGTATTTGATTTTGGAATGAGAACCTCATAGTACTTGATGAATTTTTAAGTGTATTGTGATGTATTTTAATGTATTTCTAGATACTTTGGACAAATAAAATTTGTATCGAAAAAATAATGTGATAAAATTTTAAAAGTGAAAATAGTTAAATTTATACTAATAAAAATGCATTTATGCACCTTTGTTTTTAAGGTGTTACACTCATTCTCAAGTTTTCTAGAGAGGAAAAAGAATATACATCTTGGGATAGTGTAGAAGAGGATAATCACAACCTTTTTCAAGAAGAATTTTTGAATTCTTTTAGTACAAGTGGTTTGCCACCACATAAAATCATATTGAAAGTAAGAACTACTATCATGCTCTTGAGAAATGGTGCGCCCGAACTTGGTCTATGCAATGGAACAAGATTAATGTGCCGCGGTCTTGGTAGAAATTTCATAGATGTCGAGATCATAACAAGTCCTTATAAGGGCAACAGATTCTTTCTACAAAGAATGCCCTTGAAAGGTGAAGATAACTCTGGATTACCATCTGAGTTGACATGTCGACAGTTTTCTATAAGGCTTAGTTTTGTTTTGACAATAAACAAAGCACAAGGTCAAACAATCTCAAATATTGGCATATTTTTGCGTAACCATGTGTTCAGCCACGGTCAGCTGTATGTGGCACTTTCAAGAGGAGTCTCCCAAAATTCTACAAAAATCTTGGTAAAAGACGGGAATTTACAGCGTCGATATGGTGTATTCACAAGAAACGTGGTTTTCAAAGACGTATTGCTACCTACTAGAGAATGATTATTTGTAAGTAAATCAATTCTCTGTCTTTTAAATTTTAAAAATACATTATGCACAAATAGTTACATTAATTGTTAAATAGATGCTATATGTTTTGGTATTAAAATTTGGGGGATGCTAATACATATATTCCATTATCTATGTTCAATCACAGTAAGTTATATGTGGCACCCTGTATTCTGTACATGGTTTTATCTCTGCCAATGTTTATTGACTTCTCATCCTCTATATTATTACGTCCCCGAATAACCATTTAGTGCATGTGCATTACACGTTCTATATTTATTGATTCAAATTTGAACAATACTTTGTTATTGCCTAATGGATAAACATATTATTTATGATTTTTGTTTTTTGATATAAGTTGAATATTTTATGGTTTTGAATTTTCTTTGTGTTTTTTTTTTCTCAAAAGCTGAAAGATACATGTTGCAAACAAAGTATTTGTAGAAATGACATACTCAATTCAATGAATAATATCTATTCGCCCCACATCTTCATCTGGTTTGTTTTTAATAATGAATAAGTTTATATTCTACAAAATATTATGTTGATTTATATTAGTGATCATATCAAATTAGTTTGTTCGTTTTGATCTTGCAGATGATAATGTATTTATTACAAGCTTCAAGATTATATGATTTAATCTTTCACATATTCTAAATAGAGTCACTTAATCATTATATTAGGTCTTCTTAGATATTTTTTTATTATAATGTTTACGGACACATTTACATTTTGGTTTATAGATTTTAATATTTTTTGGGCTTTTGTCTTGATTTACCTGCTTATCTTCCTATACTTGCAATGTTGTTAGCCAGTTCTATTGCTTCAAGTTACCATCAGCTTTTCCGTCACTATATATGCATTTGTTTTATTTATACATGGCATAACTCGGATGTTTGTTTCTTTCATCTGTTGGCATAACTCGTGCATATTGTTTTCTTACTTTAGGTTTCACATTAAAATTTGTTATCGGGGTGCTTATTTTTTGTGAGCAAGGGACCCGGTCTATTATCGGATTTCGGCAATAAAGCAAAAGGTTAGATTTATCCTTTCCAACTTTATTTTTTCTACATTAATATTTTTATATTAGAGGATGTGTATCATTTTTTCAGCATTATTATTATTTGGTTTCTTTACCTGGATGCAATTGTAGCTTTGATAACTATAAAGAGTTATTTTTATGATCTAAGTAATTGCTATTATGATAATATACTCTAATTGATATGAAAGATACACGAGGTCAATTTCATGCCTCATATCAACATCAAGTCATAATAAAGATCTAAAATTGCTAGATAAAGTTTAGCTTATTAGGAATTGATATTTATATTTGATCCCTTAATAAAGTAGGGGTCTTCTGTGTTTTAGGCACAATGTTGTTGTTGATGATAAGTGTTTTTAGGCATATCAAGTTTTCATTTTGTATAATTTAAAGTATTCAAAAAGTACTTTGTTTTTAATTTTTCTCTGATCTAAAAATTAATTTATCTATTAATTATTAAAAAATTATTGCCAATTTTTTAATGAAATAGTCAATTAATTGGATCATGGTTGTAGAACCCGTAAATCACCCGTAAATCAGACTACGTATAAGCATGCATAATTCTAGTATTTAAATTAAAATGATTTTTATTGCATGAGAATTTAAATGCTTTTCTTTAAATTTAATTATTTTATTGCAGTAGTTTAATTTTTACCTTTTTTCGGTTAATTGAGTGAGGCCGGATTGGAGTTGGAGTTTGAGATAAAATTTAATATTAAGAAATCATTCCTAAAATTTATTTAAAATAAATAATAAATTAATTTAATGTAAAATAATCTTTTAGGAATTATCTAAGTAAATTAAATTTTTAGTCATGCATGCAAGATAAGGGCATTCCTTAATTAAATTACCTTTCATGGCATAGATAATTCCTTCAACTTTAAATCATCAATAATTATTATTTAAGCAATATTTCACCCCATTCTAGACTCAAAATTTCGGCCATCACCTTTGAAGATTTAATTTTAGCAACTCCACTCTAATATCTTTCCTTACCCTTTCTCTTGTTAGATAATTCCCTAAATTTATTCACCACTAATTAATATTTCAGAAATATTTCTACCATGCTTATCTAGCAATATTTCATCCCCATTTATCATAGAAAAATCGGCCATCACCATTGGAAGATTTAAAAAGTTGACAACTCATTTCCTTTGATTCTTTCCTTATCCATTCTTGGTAGATAATCTCTTCATTTTAATCACCAATAATTATTGAATTAAGAAATATTGCCCTTCATATATTTTTGTAAAAATCGGCCACTCCTTGCTGAATTTAAAAATATTTGTCAACTCTCTATCTTTAATTCATTTCCTTACCTTTTCTTGGGAGATAATTCCCTCACCATTTAATCTTCAATAATTAATAATTAAGCAATTTCCTACCCATATTTGATTGATGAAAATCGGTCATCCAACTCTCTCACTCCCTCGATCAAATCTTTTCCCTTATCTCTCAAACAACTAGAAAGATAGAAAGACGTATTCTCTCCATTTATCTTGCAACCTTCCCAATTATCTTTCTAACCTTCTCTCCCCACCCTCATTCACGAAATTCAGAGTAATTTTGAGATAAAAATCGTGGCTAGCACTAGAGAAAACAAGAGAGGAAATCGAGTACAAACAAGAAAGTGAAGAACACTTCGTCTCCTCCGCGTCGCGTCGTGTTTTCAATTGTTTTTCACTCAAAATAATTCCAGGCATGTTTATATTTTCCTTTTGTAAAGGCCCGTATTTCGTAGTATTCATATTTTAGCGGAATTATTAAAAATTTTCTAAATAAATAATTTTCTTGTCTCATTTATAAAATAAGCAGGTAAATAATTTCAACTTTAAAATAACAGCAGAAGCAAATATTGTTTTCAAGCAACAATTTAAAAATAATTCAACGTAAACAATAATTTAAAAATAATCCAACGTATGCAAACTGAGTTTGAATAATAAAAGGTGCATAAACTAAAACATGAGATCCTCGGGTTTTCTACTGCTGCTACAAGATAGCTCACTGGTCTATGCCCTCCGTCTCGACCTCGTCAGTACCTACAACAATCAAGTCTAGTGAGTCTAAAGACTCAACATTTATATATCGTTAATAACAAGTAATATATACCATAAAATTGCATGCAACGTAAAATTAAAGTATCGTAAAGCGTATGGTGAAAATCGTATCATGAATAATAATATCTACGTTCATATCTGAAAATTATACGTAAAAGCTTTGCTCAATAGAGCTCTGTCATATCATATCATATCATAATTTTCTGGTAGAGATAATGTTTCTAAGAAAGTGGCCCATAACATAACGTGAGCGCCTGTTCAGACTAAACCACAGTATACTGGGTGGTAGAGACCAATAACAGCCCTTGGACTGGATGTCCGTACCCATACTTAATCATAGACCGGTCGTAAGTCACCGGGTGGAGAGGTCCTCGGTTGCGCCTACCGACTTCCAAACCCATAAACATAAGATGGCCACAAGACATATAGCATATATCTCAAAAATAAACATTTTTATATTTTTATATACGTAATATAATTATAACCTTATTTTTACCGGATGAGTTGGAACGCTCCCAGGCTTGCTAAGACTTAATTCTAATATGTGACGCATGCAATAAATCTCATCTTGACCAAAACTTAGCAATAGAACCAAAAACGAGACGATTAGAACCCATAACTTGATTTTAATCATGGCTTCGTACCAAACCGAACCAACATTAAACCGACGTTTAACATTATTAAAATACCCCTAATATACTGGAAAATAACCATGGGAACAGCTGTACACGAAAATTGGTGAAGGGAATCCAAAAACATAAAACACTCTTTCGAGAGTCATTTTGGCACCTTTCACCGTAAATTCTCGTACGACCTCTAAACTCGACCAAATCACGAACGGAAAAAAACACTACTTTCCTAACTCATTAAGGTAGTGTCCAGTCCAAGGCCACGGGCTAAAAGCCAACCAAGAACTCAAACAAGCCACCAAAACCAAACTGCAAGTTGCTGTCAAATTACAGCAGTAGCAGCTTGTGTGTTTGTGGTGTAAACTCTGAAATTTAATGACCAATGGCTTGAACCACCGACCAAGGACTCTTACCAACATCCTAAGGCATGGCTTGGACCATGGCTAAGGACTAAAAGCCATCCACAAACCGAGCTAACACATGGGACAATACAACATGCTAGCCGAAAGTGCATATTCTGTGCAGGGGAGTAAATTGAATTGTTTTGTCATCTTGGATCGTTCCAGTGGCTATATGATCAACCATGGCTCGATCTAGGCATGATGAAGTGTGGTATGAACCATGGCTATGGGCTACAAGCCAGCCATAGCCCATCCCAACACCTCAAAACCGAAGTTAATAACACAAACTAGAAGCAGGAATTTCCGAGTGATGCTTGTGTTGCTGTTTTAAAAATCTGATGGAACCCTGAACCAAGCTTTGAAAGGACACTTTGGTCACGTCCTAGAAATGATAAGGAATGGTTCTAACAATGGCTACAGTCCATAGGAAAGCCAAGATTCGAACACATACCTTAACCACTCAAATGGCCAAAACCTTGACTCATTTATGCACCTAAGGGAAAGTTGCTGTCATTTCTTTGTTTGTGCGTATATGGACTGAAACAAATGAACCAAAAACACTCTAACACATTATAAATTATGCCTAGAAGCAGCCTTGGGTGCCTGGAACCGAGCAACTCCCTGTAAGCAACAAAACAATCCAACTGTGAAGCACATAGCATAGGGCCGATAAGATTGTACAGATTTTTGAATACTTGCTGTCAAAATTTCGTTTTTGCCTCATAAATCTTGAGTATGTAATGTTTTAAAATATCTATAGGACTTGATTGAAGAGAAAAGAAACAATATATACATGCCTGTAATTTGTTTTGACAAAAAACAAATCAATACGACGAATGCGAGCGGCGGAGTCGGAGTTGTGTTTGCTTTGTTTCCTGTTTTTATTTCTACTGCTATGCACGATTTCAGCATGTGTTTCTTCTGATAATTTCGGTCACAGGGATGGAGAAGTGTTATGTAATGGTGGTGATGGTTACAAGAGGTCTTAAAGGTGCCATTATATGCATTAGGTGGGAGTTACAAGTAAAGAAGTTAAAGAATTTTTTAAATGATTCTCATTCCCTTGCTAGCCGATTCTTCCCATCATTCTGCTATATATTTTCAATGATTTTCTTAGTAATTAGTGGGGAGAAATAAGTTGTAACATTGTGTTTGAATTAGTATTAATTAGTGAATTAAAAATGAGAAATGAATACTCCATGAAGTGCAATTAGAAATGGTTTGAATGGAGAGTTACCAACTTTTGAAATATTTTAAATGTTGGACCCAAAATTATAACTAATTTGCATGGTATTTTATTGTTTAAATCTTGCATTTTAATTGTTTAAGATTTTAAACATCCATTATATATTTTTTAATGCATTAACAAATTAATTTAGTTTAGAATCTTGCTTAGCATCTTGCATGACATGCTTGACCTCAAATTTAAGTATTTAAATGCTATGTTTAATTTCTTGAATATATTTGACCTATATTAATTCATCTCCATTTGTATACCCATTTTAATTAAAGCTTTAATTAAATATTGAATCCAAAAGAACTTATTTAATAACTTAGCTCTAATTAATTTAATAAATCCTAAAACATTCTTTTTCTTTAAATTAAATTATTCTTGACTTAAATCAAATTTAAGAATATTTTCTTATTATTAATCTTATATTAAATCTCCAAACTACGGTCCGGCCTCGCGTATTTATTTTGAAAAGATAAAACTAAACATCTACTTTTAAAATAAATAATCATGACTTAGCAATTGAAAAAAATGAATTAATACTTCATATATTTTTTTTAAAAAATTCATTTTTAATTTAAATAATGGCAATTATGCATGGCTTATACGTAATCTGATTTTCGGGTTCTACAACTCTACCCCCCTTAAAGGAATTTCGTCCCTGAAATTAAAACTTACCGAATAACTCGGGATAACGACTCTTCATCTCTGACTCAGACTCCCACGTAGCTTCCTCCTCCGAATGATTTAGCCACTTGACTTTGCACTAGCTTGACCATTTTGTTCCGAAGCTTTTTCTCATGTCTGTCTAAATTTGCACCTGGTCTTTCCTCATAAGACAAGTTCGCAGTGAGCTGCAACGGTTCAAAGTTCAGGACATGCGATGGATTCGCCATATACTTCCTCAACTTAGAGACATGAAACACGTTGTGTAGTCCGACCAGATTCGGCGGAAGAGCAACACGGTAAGCTAATATCCCAACTCTGTCGAGGATCTCAAATGGTCCAATGAATCTCGGACTGAGCTTTCCTTTCTTCCCGAACCGCATGACACCTTTCATTGGCTGCTATCTTCACGAAAACATGGTCACCAACAGCGAACTCTAAATCTTTCCTTCTCTAATCCGCATAACTCTTCTGTCTACTCTGAGCAATCCTCATCCTATCACGGATTTTGACTACTACATCAGCAGCCTGCTGCACAATCTCCGGACCCAATTCTGCTCTCTCCCCTACTTCATCCCAATGAATAGGCGATCTATACTTACGACCGTACAGTGCTTCAAATGGAGCCATACCTATAGACGACTGAAAACTGTTGTTATAGGTAAACTCCACCAACGATAACTTTGATTCCCAACTCCCGGAGAAATCAAGAACACATGCACGGAGAAGATCCTCCAAAATATGGATAACTCTCTCGGACTGACCATCTGTCTGTGGATGAAAAGCTGTGCTAAACAACAACTTCGTATCCATAGCTGAATGTAGACTCTTACAAAATGATGAAGTGAATCTAGGATCTCGGTCAGACACTATAGAAACGGGAATACCATGAAGTCTAACGATCTCCCGGATATATAACTCTGCATACTGGATCATAAAGAAAGTCGTCTTAATAGGCAAGAAATGGGCTGATTTCGTAAGACGATCAACAATTACCCATATAGCATTCGACCCTCTGACCGACTTCGGCAATCCGACAACGAAGTCCATGGTGACACTCTCCCACTTCCATTCGGGAATAGGAAGAGGCTTGTGCATGCCTGCTGGTCTCTGATGCTCTGCTTTCACTAGTTGACATGTCAGACACTCAGACACAAAACGTATGATATCCCTCTTCATTCGGGCCACCAATACAATAACTGCAGATCTTTGTACATCTTCGTATTCCCCGGATGAATAGAGTATGATGACATATGGGCCTCAAATAAGATATCCTCTCGAAAAGAATCGCTACTCGGAACCCTCATTCTGTCTCGATATCTCACAATACCGTCTCTAACTGTATACAAGATACTGCCCTTGGCTTCATCTCTCTGTCTCCTACTTCGCCAACTGCTCGTCTACTAAGTGTCCACTAAGAATACGATCTAGAAGAGAAGACTGGATCGTCAAAGTAGATATATTAGGAACTCTACCTCGAGGATATGTCTCTAGATCAAACCTCTGCATCTCAAACTGAAGAGGTCTCGAAACCACCAAATGAGCCATCCCTGCGACTTTCCTGCTCAACGCATCCGCAACAACATTAGCTTTGCCAGGATGATAGCTAATGTCACAGTCATAGTCCTTCACTAGCTCCAACCAACGCCTCTGCCGCATATTCCACTCTTTCTGTGTAAAGAAGTATTTGAGACTTTTGTGGTCAGGTAAAGATCTGGAACTTCTCTCCGTACAAATAATGCCTCCAAATCTTCAATGCAAATACTATGGCTGCCAACTCTAGATCATGGTTAGGGATAATTCTTCTCATGAATCTTCAACTGACGAGAAGCATATGCTATCACCTTCCCATGCTGCATCAATACTGCGCCTAAACCGAGTTTCGAAGCATCGGTATACAAAACAAAATCTCCGGGTCCTGAAGGCATGGCCAACACTGGTGCTGAAATAAGAGCATTGCTTCAATGTATTGAATCTCTTCTGACATTCCTCTCTCCACACATACTTAACATTCTTCTTCATCAATGATGTGAGTGGAACTGCGATGGAGGAGAATCCCTGAATAAACTTCTGATAGTATCCTGCTAGCCCAAGGAAACTACGGATCTCTGATGTATTTTGCGGCACAACCCAATCTCTGACTGCTGTAACTTTCGCCAGGGTCTACCTCAATACCGCTGCTAGAAACGACGTGGCCTAAGAACGCCACTTTCTCTAACCAGAACTTGCATTTGGTGAAATTCGCGAATAACTTGTGCTTTTGTAAGGTCTGCAATACTGTGGTCAGATGTCTGCTGTGATCCTCTTGATTCTTTGAGCAGACGAGAATATCATCTATAAATACTATCACGAACTGATCAAGATACGTCTAAAATACGCGATTCATAGATCCATGAAGATCGCTGGCGCATTCGTCAAACCGAACGGCATCACAAGGAACTCGAAGTGTCCATAACGAGTCTTGAAAGCAGTCTTGAGAACATCGGCGTATTTCACTCTCAGCTGATGATAACCAGAACGCATATCAATCTTGGAAAATACTGAAGCTCCCTGCAACCTGATCAAATAAATCTTCAATCCTCGGGAGTGGATATTTGTTCTTCACTGTAACTCTATTCAACTCCCGGTAATCAATGTAGAGCCTCATCGTACCATCCTTTTTCTTCACAAACAAGACCGGTGCGCCCCATGGCAAAAAGCTCGGGCGAATGAACTCCTTGTCAAGAAGTTCCTGAATCTGTTTCTTGAGTTCTGCCATCTCTGTCGGTTCTAATCGGTATGGTGCTTTCGATATCGGTGTGGTACCTGTCATAAGCTCAATAGAAAATTCCACCTCTCGCACAGGTGGTAAACCAGAGACGTCATCAGGAAAAATGTCTAGAAAGTCCCAGAAAATAGGAACATTGGATGGTGACTGTTTGGGCGTCTCGGAAACAGATACAAGAGTAGCTAAAAATGCTCGGCACCCTCAATGCATGAGTTTCCTAGCCTGGGAATAAGGTATTATACACGGTAAATTAAAATACCTATCTGGTTCGAATAAGAATTGTTCCCTCCCAGGCGGTCGGACGAGAACAGATCTCTGCTGGAAATCAATCAATACTCTGTTCCTCAGTAGCAAGTCCATCCCCAGAATGATATCAAATTCAGGCATCGGCAGCACGATAAGATCCGCATACACAAGATTACCATGAAGTTCAAAGTCTATATCTCGGATCACATTTGTAGCTGTCAACTTCTCTCTAGAAGGCAATGCTACTGAATACGCTATGTCTCGCCCAATTGTCTTGATTTTGAGAGAATTTGCAAAGGTTTCTGAAATGAATGAATGAGTAGCCCCTGAATCTATCAAGGATTTTGTAGCTGAACCGGCTATAAAGATTCTCCCTGAAAGATTGGAATATCATGCTAAACCCAATAGTTTTACAAGAATTATGATTATAGACATGCAAAGGTCAAAGTTCTTCTAACCTAAATTCCCGTAGCTAACACCGATTAGAACATGCAATCCTATCATAAATTCTAAGTTCAAAATCTTAAACCAAAACATTACACTTCAAATAAAATTTAAAGATTTAGGATACCTGTCATGAGCATCGTTTCCGGGTTAGTCTCCGCAGCATGGAGAGCAAAAACTCTGCCTTGGGTAGGCAGATTCTTATGATGGCAATTCTTCAATATGTGGTCAGTACTACCACATTTGTAACACTTTACCGAACCATACATACAAGTCCCAGCATGACGACGTGAGCACTTGGCACAGACTGGATACTCCACTGTCCTCGAGACTGCTCGTCCCTGCTGTTGCTACTACTGCCCTATGATCCTGGGTGGACCGTGGAAAGGTCTCTTATTTTGATGCTGCTGCTGAGGAGGGCGGTGTGGTGCCTGAAATGGACGTTTACCCTGCCGATCGCGCTCAATATCATTCTGGTCAGACTGGTCTTGCTCTGCCGCTAGGGCTCTGGAAACAACAACATCATAGGTAGTAGGGCCAACCAACCTAACATCACGGCGTAACATCGGCCGCAGCCCATTCAGAAAATGCCTCAATTTGGCTCCAGCATCATTAGCAATTAGGGGTACAAAATGACATCCCCTCTCGAACTTACGGATGAACTCCGTAACAGTCAAGTCTCCCTGCCTCAGGGTCATGAACTCCGTGTCAACCTTGAACTCACCTCTTCAGTAAAATATTTAGAGTAGAATACCTCTGTAAAGCGTGTCCAGCTCAGAGTAGCCAAATCCAAAGCTACAGATGCTCCTTCCCATCACAGACGAGCGTCTCCTCCAAACAGATAATTCGCACAACGAACCCTATCTCCATCTTCGAGTCCCATGAACTTGAAAATAACCTCAAGGGACTTAATCCAGCCCTCGGCAGCCATAGGATCTGACGTCCCTAAGAACTCCTTCGGTCGCATCTTCATGAACCGCTCATAGATAACCTCCGGTCCCGTCTGTCTGGCTCCCACTGCATTGTTCCCCGCAAAATGTGAGAAGAACTGAGTCATCCCAGCTAGCATCTGGGCCTTCATGTCTGGTGGAGGGGGTGGTGGTAAATCTCTCTCCTCATTCTCCTGACAATGCTCATCACCTCTCGTGCGATCAATAATGCGTCTAGGAGGCATGCTATTCCATAATTATAAACCATACATAACCAACATGCATAATTCCACTATTTCTTTAAATTTAAATAAATAATGCATAATCGTAATCCTGACATAAAATCTTTCATGTAATCATGATGTAAAAATATTTCAGGCTTTAAAATAAATGCGTAATCGTAAAACTTACAGACCGAAGACGTGACTTCATGAGCTTCTCGAGAGCAGTAGTAGTACAACCCTTTACAAGATCATAGGCTCTGATACCAACTGTAAAGGCCCGTATTTCGTAGTATTCATATTTTAGCGGAATTATAAAATTTTCTAAATTAATAATTATCTTGCCTCATTTATAAAATAAACATGTAAATAATTTCAACTTTAAAATAACATCAGAAGCAAATATTGTTTTCAAGCAACAATTTAAAAATAATCCAACGTAAACAACAATTTAGAAATAATCCAATGTATTAAAACTGAGTTTGAATAATAAAAGGTGCATAAACTAAAACATGAGGTCCTCGGGTTTTCTACTGCTGCTACAAGATAGCCCACTGGTCTACGCCCTTCGTCTCGACCTCGTCAGTACCTACAACAATCAAGTCTAGTGAGTCTAAAGACTCAACATGTATATATCGTGAATAACAATTAATATATACCATAAAATCGCATGCAATGTAAAATTAAAGTATCGTAAAGCGTATAATGAAAATTGTATCATCAATAATTATATCTACGTGCATATCTGAAAATCATACGTAAAAGCTTTTCTCAATAGAGCTCTGTCATATCATATCATATCATAATTTTCTGGTAGAGATAATGTTTCTAAGAAAGTGGCCCATAACATAACGTGAGCGCTTGTTCAGACTAAACCACAGTATACTGGGTGGTAGAGATCAATCATAGCCCTTGGACTGGATGTCCGTACCCATACATAATCATAGACCAGTCGTAAGTCACCGGGTGGAGAGGTCCTCGGTTGCGCCTACCGACTTCCAAACCCATAAACATAAGGTGGCCACAAGACATATAGCATATATCTCAAAAATAAACATTTTTATATTTTTATGCAAGTAATATAATTATAATCTTATTTTTACCGGATGAGTTGGATCGCTCCCAGGCTTGCTGCGACTTAATTCTAATATGTGACACATGCAATAAATCTCATCTTGACCAAAACTTAGCAACAGAACCAAAAACGAGACGATTAGAACCCATAACTTGATTTTTAATCATGGCTTCGTAAACCGAACCAACATTAAACCGACGTTTAACCATGATTAAAATACCCCTAATATACTGGAAAATAACCATGGGAACAGCTGTACACGAAAATTGGTGAAGGGAATCCAAAAACATAAAACACTCTTTCGAGAGTCATTTTGGCAAGAACTCAAACAAGCACCAAGACCAAGAACTCAAACAAGCACCAAAACCAAGAACTCAAACAAGCACCAAGAACTCAAACAAGCACCAAAACCAAACTGCAAGCTGCTGTCAAATTACAGCAGTAGCAGCTTGTGTGTTTGTGGTGTAAACCCTGAAATTTAATGACCAATGGCTTGAACCACCGACCAAGGACTCTTACCAACATCCTAAGGCATGGCTTGGACCATGGCTAAGGACTAAAAGCCAGCCACAAACCGAGCCAACACATGGGACAATACAACATGCTAGCCGAGAGTGCATATTCTGTGCAAGGGTATAAATTGAATTGTTTTCTCGTCTTGGATCGTTCCAGTGGCTATATGATCAACCATGCTCGATCTAGGCATGATGAAGTGTGGTATGAACCATGGCTATGGGCTACAAGCCAGCCATAGCCCATCCCAACACCTCAAAACCGAAGTTAATAACACAAACCAGAAGCAGGAATTTCCGAGTGATGCTTGTGTTGCTGTTTTAAAAATCAGATGGAACCCTGAACCAAGCTTTGAAAGGACACTTTGGTCACGTCATAGACATGATAAGGAATGGTTCTAACAATGGCTACAGTCCATAGGACAGCCAAGATTCGAACACACACCTTAACCACTCAAATGGCCAAAACCGTGACTCATTTCTGCACCTAAGGGAAAGTTGCTGTCATTTCTTTGTTTGTGCGTATATGGACTGAAACAAATGAACCAAAAACACTCTAACACATTATAAATTATTCCTAGAAGCAGCCTTGGGTTCCTGTAACCGAGCAACTCCATGTAAGCAACAAAAAAATCCAACCGTGAAGCACATAGCATAGGGCCGATAAGCTTGTACAGATTTTTGAATACTTGTTGTCAAAATTTCGTTTTTGCCTCATAAATCCTGAGTATGTAATGTTTTAAAATATCTATAGGACTTTATTGAAGAGAAAAGAAACAATATATACATGCCTGGAATTTGTTTTGACAAAAAAACAAATCAATACGACGAATGCGAGCGGCGGAGTCGGAGTTGTGTTTGCTTTGTTTCCTGTTTTTATTTGTACTGATATGCACGATTTCAGCTGTTTTTATTCTGATAATTTCAGTCACAGGGATGGAGAAGTGTTATGTAATGGAGGTGATGGTTACAAGAGGTCTTAAAGGTGCCATTATATGCATTAAGGTGGGAGTTACAAGTAAAGAAGTTGAAGATTTTTGAAATGATTCTCATTCCCTTGCTAGCCGATTCTTCCCATCATTCTGCTGTATATTTTCAATGATTTGCTCAGTAATTAGTGTGGAGAAATAAGGTGTAACATTGTGTTTGAATTACTATTAATTAGTGAATTAAAAATGGGAAATGAATACTCCATGAAGTGCAATTAGAAATGATTTGAATGTAGAGTTACCAAATTTTGAAATATTTTAAATGTTGGACCCAAAATTATAACTAATTTGCATGGTATTTTATTGTTTAAATCTTGCATTTTAATTGTTTAAGATTTTAAACATCCATTATATATTTTAAATGCATTAACAAATTAATTTAGTTTAGAATCTTGACTAGCATCTTGCATGGCATGCTTTACCTCAAATTTAAGTATTTAAATGCTATGTTTAATTTCTTGAATATATTTGACCTATATTAATTCATCTCCATTTGTTTACCCTATTTTAATTAAAGCTTTAATTAAATATTGAATCCAAAAGAACTTATTTAATAACTTAGCTATAATTAATGTAATAAATCCTAAAACATTCTTTTTCTTTAAATTAAATTATTCCTTGACTTAAATCAAATTTAAGAATATTATTAATCTTATATTAAATCTCCAAACTCTGGTCCGACCTCGCGAATTTAATCAATTCTAGTTAGCGAACTGGTCACCTGAGTTCAACTGATGAAGAACTCAGGTGACCAGTTCAACTGAAAGAGTGAAATCAGTTCAAATGACGAGAAAACTGATTTCACCAGCCCAACTGAAGATCAGTTCAGATGATCAGTTAGGTGCATCAGTTAGGATTCAATCAATTCTAGTTCAAGACAAGCTTACCTAAGTGGATTCCAGCTACACACAAAGATACAAAAGTTATTGTATGATCAAAGGTACAATAATGGACGTTGCAGCAAAGCTTAAAGACAAAATGTTCTAGCATAGATATCGAAAAAGTCGATACACAAATCTCAAGGAACACATTCAAGCTGCAACAGATACAATTATTGAGTCTCACTATACAATCAATTTACCGCCTATAAATAGAAGATCCGTGAAGACCAATATAGCACGACTAGAAAAAGAAAATGTGTGGAAAAACAATAGAAAGGGCACGCATATTGCATATCAGCTTTCAAGAAGCAAACAGCCCAGAGGGAACAATTCATCGTTTTATCAGCTTAGATTATAAGCTACAATTACCTCAGTGTGTGAGAACAATTTCTTGTTGTACTCTGATGATACCTCGGGTCATGGGTAATGATCGGGATGTCCGGGGCCATGAAGCCGGGCCATAGGAAGTGCCCGAGTTAGGAGGATGTACTGTTCCCGGATCAAGAAGACGACAATCGGAATCGATAACCCGATCTCAGGCTGCCCGGTACGTTGGGAGTATGACCCGCCAGGAAGAATGTATGGAGAGGCCAGTCAGTCAAGAGGTCGGGCCATGGAAGCACCTGGGGCATCACCTTCCCGGGCCATTGTATGCCCGGTTTCTCATGTAAATAATACCCCAGAGGCATTTTGCCTGGGCCACTTCAATATGAGTGCTGCATTTAATAACGCGGACAAAGTAGGGTGCTTGTGGCCGACATATCTCTGACACTAATACAAGTGGTTGAAAAAATTAGGTAGGCTAGATATGACTAGTATGAAATTTGACATGTCAGAATAATCGGGTATAATCAGCAGCCCTATTGTGGGGACCCGGACGCTAATCATGTTCTTAATCATCATTGGGACTAATTAATCAATTATAAAACAGGGTCTAATTTTTTTTTAAAATGCAGAACGTAGTGAAATCAAATAATATACAACTCAGTATAAAAGAAAGTACAAGTCCTGTACTGTCTACAAATCAGTAAAACTAAGGTTCAACATCTAAATATCAAGTGTCAAAACCTTATATACATCCAAGTCCGAAGTCTCCACTCTATCACGATCTCTCCTCATCTCCTGGACCCTGAACCTGTCCCACCTGTTGTCATGTACACATACAAACAAGACAACAGCCGGATAATTCCGGTGAGAATATAATCCCAGTATAAATCAACGAAACATGCAATCATATAAACGAATATAAAGCATGTAACAGGTAACAACAATATGTATCAAAATCTGAAACATAATCAATCACAGACTGTCGACCATGCTCGTAACTCTACAATTCAGACTAGACTCAATCCTAGTCTAGGGATCCCGGTTTTCAGATGTGGTGTTCCTATATCGAATTCCGTAATAGAAGGAAAAGTGATTCTATTTACTCGATATAACCAAATATGGTGTTCCTATATCGGATTCCGTAATAGAAGAAATTCCAATTCTATTTACTCGATATAACCAAACATCCGGTGTCCTGACCTAACCGTCATAGACTGTAGCCCTATCGCTATTATCCTATCTTGATACCTCGTGCAATGTGCCCGTGGCGATCCCGCCACTATCAGGCACTTCCGTCCCAAGATTTCTATACTATCTTGTGACATCGTGCAATGTGCCCGTGGCGATCCCGCCACTATCAGGCACTTCTGTCACAAGATTACTCGTCCGATACCTGCTATATATAATTCAAGAAAACAAGTACATCAATCCAATCAATGCAAATGTCAATGCAATAAAGTAAAGTATGTGATTTAGGGAAACTCAAGTCTAAACCGACTCAAGTCGATCTCCCAATACCACATTGACTTATACCTTCCGTTTGTAGTCTCGGTCTGAAGCAATCTCAGTTCTGAACTCAAGACTGTCTTTGTAAATCTGAAATAACATATCGAGAATACTAATATCAATATTCCAATCTCAATTCAATACTGAAACTGATTAATCTGGATTTAATTCAAATCATCGGCATAACGGTACAAACTCAGTATCCTCGTCAATACCACATCACCAGATAACAATTCCCTCAATTCATAATCAATACCAATACAATCTGATATCATATCTCAGTCAATTAAGTTCAGAAAATCACAACAATTCCATAATCAGTCCTTTTCTTAATCTGACTTCGATTCTATGATGTCTAATACGTCAAGAACATCACATATGAATTCCATCCAATTCTGACAATAGCATAATTTCAAAACATGTCAAAACGTAGTAAAACTTACGTCCAGTTGTAGCCTACGTTGCTAGGAACTCGGTACTGAAGTCGGATTTGAAATCAGACGGACGGATTTTGCACGATTGAAATTTGAATCGTAAGAACCAACACTTTCCCTCACTTTTCCTTTTTCATTCTGAAGAATTGCGTTGCTTGTGTATATATATACATACATTCCTACGATGCACCCTAAGCCAAATGTCAACTTTCCCGTTTGCATGCCTCGGGCATATGCGCGTCTTAACTTCGCGCATATGCGCGAGACCTACTGTTGCCACAAATGATTTCCTCGGCAGCTCGCGCATATGCGCGATTTACCTCGCGCATATGCGCGAGGCCTACTGGAATTTTCCTTGTCCCATCGCACAGCTCGCGCATATGCGCGCCCTCCTGTCATGCATATGCGCGAGACCTTCTGTCCAATTCACGCATGTGCGCGTCTCATGTCGCGCATGTGCGCCGATGGTACTGTCCTCGCACATACATTTTTACACGTTACCTCAAATCGTGTCCCGATTTATCCTTTCATAATCGTATCAAATTATAAATCAATAATTACCGATTACTATGATTAAATTTCCGGGCATTACATTTCTCCCTCCCTAAGATATGATTTCGTCCTCGAAATCACAGGCAATTAATCATATCAATAAGGAGTATATACAGAAACTGTATAAGGAATGTAATTAAAACCAAATCCAAATTTACATCAGTGAAACAATGCTGGGAATTCTTGTCTCATATCAGATTCAGTCTCCCAGGTAGCTTCTTTGATGTCATGATGAGTCCATTGAACTTTCACAAGAGGAATCGTCTTTGTTCTGAGCTGTTTTTCTTTACGATCGATAATCCGAATCGGTTTCTCGACATATCTCAATGTCTCATCCAGCTCGGTCTCGTCTGGCTGCATCACGTGAGAATCATCAGGGAGATATTTCCGCAGCATAGATACATGAAAAACATTATGTATTCTTGATAATGAAGGCGGTAAGGCAAGTCGATAGGCACGATCTCCTATCTTTTCGAGAATTTCATAAGGACCCACATATCTTGGAGACAATTTCCCTTTCTTGCCAAATCTGACAACACCTCTGAAAGGAGAAATCTTCAGGAGTACTCGGTCTCCTATCTCAAATACCAACGGTCGTCGTCTGAGGTTGGCATATTTGGCTTGTCGGTCCTGAGCTGCCTTCATTTTCTTTTGAATCAATTTCACTTTCTCAGTCATATCTCTGATCATATCAGGTCCAGTCTCAGGAACTTCAGAGATATCATCCTAGTAAAGAGGGGATCTGCATTTCTTTCCGTACAATGCTTCGAAAGGAGCCATTTCAATACTCGTTTGATAGCTATTGTTATACGAAAACTCGCCAAGAGGCAATGCATCTTGCCAATTAGTGCTGAAATCAAGCACTACAGCTCTCAGCATATCTTCCAATGTCTGAATCGTCCGCTCTGACTGTCCGTCAGTCTGTGGATGATATGTGGTACTCAGATGTAATTTCTTACCGAGAGCTTGCTGTAAACTCTGCCAGAAGTGTGACGTAAACCGAGGATCACGGTCTGAAACAATGGACTTCGGCACTCTGTGCAATCTGACAACTTCCTTAACATAGATATCGGCCATCTGATCATATCTATACGTCATTTTGTATGGAATAAAACATGCAGATTTGGTCAATCGATCAATTACGACCCAAATTGCATCATTACCTCGGGAGGATCTTGGTAATTGTGTCACAAAATCCATGGAAATGTGATCCCATTTCCATTCAGGAATCGACAAACTCTGTAGCAGTCCTCCAGGTTTCTTCCTTTCAGCTTTCACCAGTTGGCAATTTAAACATTTGGATACAAATGTAGCAATGTCAGCTTTCATTTGTTTCCACCAATACTGTGTCTTCAAATCATTGTACATTTTCCTGCCACCAGGATGAACGCTAAAACGACTGTTGTGCGCTTCCGTCAGTATACGCTGTCTCAATTCCGACACATTGGGCACAACAATATGATTATTCACATACAAGATACCGTTCCGAACATGATATTCCGATCGATGTCCAGCTTTGATCATAGCAATCGACTTTTGTAAGTTCTGATCAAATTTTGAGCTGCTTTAATTCTCAAAATCAGCTCTGGTTCTGCTTGAATAGTATATAATTTCATGGGTCTCTGATCTGTCTCAAATACTAATCCAGACAAACAGCGCTCTTCAATCAAATTCGAAACACCAATAGTCGATAAGGATAAAGAACATACCTTTCGACTCAGTGCATCAGCTGCTGCATTAGATTTCCCCGAATACTATTTGATTTCACAATCAAAGTCTTTCAATAAATCCAGCCATCTTCGCTGTCTCATATTCAATTCTGATTGAGAAAAAAAATACTTTAAGCTTTTGTGATCAGAATATATTTCAAATTTCTCACCGTACAAATAATGCCGCCATATCTTCAATGCAAAGACTATGGCTGCCAATTCAAGATCATGGATTGGATAACGAGATTCATGGGGTTTCAGCTGTCTTGAGGCATAAGCAATCACATGCCCCCGCTGCATCAAAACACAACCCAATCCGCGGTGAGATGCATCACAATAAACGACAAAATCACCAGTACCTGAAGGAATCGTCAATACAGGCGCACTGGTCAATCTCTTTTTCAATTCCAGAAAACTGGATTCACAGTTTTCTGACCAAATAAATGGAGCATTTTTCTGAGTCGTACTGTGTAATTGGTTTGGCAGTACTCGAAAAATCTTTAATGAATCGGCGATAATATCCTACCAAACCCATAAAACTGCGGATCTCGGGTACTGATGTCGGTCTCGGCCAAGAAATCACTGCCTCAACCTTACTGGGATCAACGGATATCCCGTCTCCGGAAATAATATGTCCCAGAAATATCACCTGTTTTAACCAAAACTCGCTATTTCGACAATTTAGCATACAGTTTCTCCGCCCTCAAAATTCGTAACACAGTTCTCAGATGATTAGCATGCTAGATCATATTCTTTGAATAAATCAATATATCATCAATGAATATGATAAAAAAATCATCCAAATATCTCTGAAAGATACAATTCATCAATCCCATAAATACCGCTGGTGCATTCGTCAAACCAAATGGCATGACAATAAATTCATAGTGTCCATACCTGGTTCTGAATGCAGTCTTAGAGATATCAGAGTCCCTGACTCTCAATTGATGGTATCCAGATCTCAAGTCGATCTTGGAATACACCGAAGAACCCTGCAACTGATCAAATAAATCATCAATACGAGGCAATGGATATTTATTCTTTACCGTTGCCTTGTTCAGTTGCCTGTAGTCGATACAAAGTCTCATCGACCCATCCTTTTTTCTCACGAACAGTACTGGAGCACCCCAAGGAGATACACTCGGTCTAATATACCCCTTGGCCAGTAAATCCTCCAACTGTTCTTTCAACTCTTTCAACTCGATCGGTGCCATCCTGTATGGAGCCCTCGAAATCGGAACTGTTCCTGGCATTAACTCAATGCTGAAATCTATTTTTCGAATCGGAGGCAATCCAGGAATCTCATCTGGAAAGAGATCAGCAAACTCACACACCACTGGCAAGTCTGCCAATGATGGGCTCGTCTTCAGTAAATCAACTGAATATACCAGGAATCCATCCGCTCCTTTCTGCAATAGTCGAGTCATATTCATTGCAGATATCAAAGGAATTAGAGCTCGAGAACCCTTACCATAAAATTTCCACTCCTCTGCCATTTCAGCTCTGAATCGAACAATCTTGTGGAAACAATCAACTGTAGCTCGGTACTTGGTTAGCATATCGATACCGATTATACAATCAAAATCAGATAAACCAAGTACAATACAGTCTAACTCAATTGTATGCCCATCGTACTGCAGTATACAAGATTTTACAGACTTCACCGATATCAAACCTGTTCCTAACGGGGAAGAAACAGACACTACCGCAGACAATGACTCAATAGGTAATGCACAACTCAATGCAAACCTCTCAGAAATAAAAGTATGTGATGCACCAGTATCGATCAATACATATGCAGGATAACCAGAAATAAAACAGTTACCTGCAACTACATCGTCAGGTGCATCATGTGCCTGCTCCTCAGTCAATGCAAACACTCGGGCCTGCTGTCTCGGAGGCTGGCTCACTGTCTGGCTTCCTCCGGGCCTCTGCTGTGACTGAGTAGACGGTGCTGGCTGGAAAGAATGAACGGCAGATGGTCGTCTACCTGCCTGAGCCACTGATCCCGATGACTCCGCTGCCTGTGATCCCTGGGCACTCCTCTGGGGACACACTCGGGCAAAGTGTCCCTGCTGTCTACAGATACGACAGCTACCAACCACTCCTCGGAACTGCTCTGTGAAATGCCTCCCTCCACAAGTGCTACAGTATGGTCCTGTATAACTCTGGTCCTGACTGATCTGTCTCGAGCCGCTTGAACTGGACGAGCTAGTTCCCGATTTCTTGAATTGCTTTCCTCTAGCCTTCAAGAGATCCTTCTTCCTGCTGCCACTACCACTCTCGAATCTGGGAGGTGGTTGCTGTGGTGCCATTGCTGGAGGCACAAACAAAGCTTCTCTCTGTCTCAATAAACCGGCTTCAGCTCCTTTAGCTCGGTTCAGTGCGTCAGGTAAAATTGTTCGGTCTCCCAGTGTTTACCAACGTAAATATTTCTGGATTTAGGCCATTTATGAACTGGTCCGCAACGGCCTCATCATGCTCAGCTACATGGGGAGCAAATCTCAACAGTGTAGAGAACTTGGCCACATAGTCCTCAATGTTTAACTGGCCCTGTCTCAAGTTGGCGAACTCGGCTCCCTTGTCTTTCCTATATGAAACTGGAAAGAACCGTTGATAAAATTCAGCCTTAAACACATTCCAGGTAATGGCTGTACCTCGTTGTTCCAATGCTCGTTTCGTTGTGATCCACCAGTTCTTGGCAACGTCATGCAACTGGTGTCCGATCATTTTCACCCTCTTCTCATCAGTATACTCCAACGATTCGAACATCATTTCAATATCGTCCAACCAACTCTCACACTCCACGGAATTCTCCGTACCCTTCAAAGTCGGTGGATGGAATGATTGAAATCTTTTCAAAAATTTCTCCATTGGAGTGGCTGTAACGTCCATGGGAGGATTCGAGGTGCTACCCTGTTTTGGTATACGTCGGGGAGGCATATCTGAATATCAAAAAGGTTAGCAATCACATAATAAATATGTCTCAGCCCCTTTTCTGATCATCCTACCTCTGATCAAAAATCGGTTCTGATCCATACTCAATAATACATATTACCATATCAAAATCAGATAATTCAGGTAAACATGTATTAGAGCAGTAAATCATGCTAGCAATCAAAAGCAGGAAAGAAAATCTCAATCTACCCCGCTCACTAGCTCCTATCTCAGTCTCAAGGATCTATCGCTCTGATACCACCTGTTGTGGGGACCCAGACGCTAATCATGTTCTTAATCATCATTGGGACTAATTAATCAATTATAAAACAGGGTCTAAATTTTTTTTTTAAAAATGCGGAACGTAGTGAAATCAAATAATATACAACTCAGTATAAAAGAAAGTACAAGTCCTGTACTGTCTACAAATCAGTAAAACTAAGGTTCAACATCTAAATATCAAGTGTCAAAACCCTATATACATCCAAGTCCGAAGTCTCCACTCTATCACGATCTCTCCTCATCTCCTGGACCCTGAACCTGTCCCACCTGTTGTCATGTACACATACAAACAAGACAACAGCCGGATAATTCCGGTGAGAATATAATCCCAGTATAAATCAACGAAACATGCAATCATATAAACGAATATAAAGCATGTAACAGGTAACAGCAATATGTATCAAAATCTGAAACATAATCAATCACAGACTGTCGACCATGCTCGTAACTCTACTATTCAGACTAGACTCAATCCTAGTCTAGGGATCCCGGTTTCCAGATGTGGTGTTCCTATATCGAATTCCGTAATAGAAGGAAAAGTGATTCTATTTACTTGATATAACCAAATATGGTGTTCCTATATCGGATTCCGTAATAGAAGAAATTCCAATTCTATTTACTCGATATAACCAAACATCCGGTGTCCTGACCTAACCGTCATAGACTGTAGCCCTATCGCTATTATCCTATCTTGAGACCTCGTGCAATGTGCCCGTGGCGATCCCGCCACTATCAGGCACTTCCGTCCCAAGATTTCTATACTATCTTGTGACGTCGTGCAATGTGCCCATGGCGATCCCGCCACTATCAGGCACTTCTGTCACAAGATTACTCGTCCGATACCTGCTATCTATAATTCAAGAAAACAAGTACATCAATCCAATCAATGCAAATGTCAATGCAATAAAGTAAAGTATGTGATTTAGGGAAACTCAAGTCTAAACCGACCCAAGTCGATCTCCCAATACCACATTGACTTATACGTTCCGTTTGTAGTCTCGGTCTGAAGCAATCTCAGTTCTGAACTCAAGACTGTCTTTGTAAATCTGAAATAACATATCGAGAATACTAATATCAATATTCCAATTTAAATTCAATACTGAAACTAATTAATCTGGATTTAATTCAAATCATCGGACATAACGGTACAAACTCAGTATCCTCAGTCAATACCACATCACCAGATAACAATTCCCTCAATTCATAATCAATATCAATACAATCTGATATCATATCTCAGTCAATTAACTTCAGAAAATCACAACAATTCCATAATCAGTCCTTTTCTTAATCTGACTTCGATTCTATGATGTCTAATACGTCAAGAACATCACATATGAATTCCATCCAATTCTGACAATAGCATAATTTCAAAACATGTCAAAACGTAGTAAAACTTACGTCCAGTTGTAGCCTACGTTGCTAGGAACTCAGTACTGAAGTCGGATTTGAAATCAGACGGACGGATTTTGCACGATTGAAATTTGAATCGTAAGAACCAACACTTTCCCTCACTTTTCCTTTTTCATTCTGAAGAATTGCGTTGCTTGTGTATATATATACATACGTTCCTACGATGCACCCTAAGCCAAATGTCAACTTTCCCGTTTGCATGCCTCGCGCATATGCGCGTCTTAACTTCGCGCATATGCGCGAGACCTACTGTTGCCACAAATGATTTCCTCGGCAGCTCGCGCATATGCGCGATTTACCTCTCGCATATGCGCGAGGCCTACTGGAATTTTCCTTGTCCCATCGCGCAGCTCGCACATATGCGCGCCCTCCTGTCGCGCATATGCGCGAGACCTTCTGTCCAATTCGCGCATGTGCGCGTCTCATGTCGCGCATGTGCGCCGATGGTACTATCCTCGCACATACATTTTCACACGTTACCTCAAATCGTGTCCCGATTAATCCTTTCATAATCGTATCAAATTATAAATCAATAATTACTGATTACTATGATTAAATTTCCGGGCATTACACCAATTGTAATTAATTATCAGCACAAAGAACGAGGCCATCATTACATCCTCTGCTATAAATACCAGGTTTTCTCCTTGCATTTATTTTCTATTCATACGTTGAATGCTCTCATTCATTGTTCATTTATTACTCACCTTCCACACCAATCTCACAACCATCACTTGGTTACATTGGTTTCTTTCTTGAGTTCCTCATTGACTTAAGTATTGGAGTGGTCACGCCGGACACCTTTCCGGCCCCCATTCACGTGGGTATTCTTGGTTGCAGGTTTTCAAATCTATTTTGGGAAGCAAGCTCTTGATCCATACGTCCTGCTCTTATTTTTCCCAATATCTTGATAGTAGATTCGGTGGAGCACCCGACCCGGCTCATTCATTTCACCCGGATCACATCATACTCAGAGATCAGTTCTCACATACACACACACAACCACTCAAATACGGTCTTGCACAAAGACAATAAACTTGTGTATGTAGTCTTTGACACACAGACGTTAAACAAGTGTTGAATGGAAGGTGCTGCCTTCAGTCTAGCCTAGGAGTTCAGTTAGGCAGTGGGTAAACCCTAAGCTGAGTGGGTTATTACACTTGTTGTAATTAATCAAAGTCTTCTAGTGGATCCTACCCGAGGTGGTAGAAAGGGTGATGATATCCTGGGATACTCCGGGTCATGGATAATGACCATGATGTCCCGGGCAATGGGAAGCTCCCGGATCATGAGGATGTACTGTTCTCGAATCAACAAGGCGACAATCTGAATCATTAACGCGATCTCAGGCTGCCCGGTATGTTGGGAGTATGGCCCGCCAGGAAGAATGTATGGAGAGGCCAGTCAGTCAAGTGGCCGGGCCATGGAAGCACCCGGGGCATCACCTTCCCGGGACATTGTATGCCCGGGTTCTCATGTAAATAACCGAGAGGCATTCTGCCCGGGCCACTTCGATATGAGTGCTGCATTTAATAACGCCGAAAAAGTAGGGTGCTTGTGGCCGACCTATCTCTGACACTAATACAAGTGGTTGACAAAATTAGGTGGTCTGGATATGACTATTATGAGATTTGACATGTCAGAATAATCGGGTATAATCAGCCGCCCTATTGTAATTAATGATCAACACAAAGAACGAGGTCATCATTACATCCTCTAATATAAATACTAGGTATTCTCATTGCATTTATTCTCTATTCATACATTGAATGATCTCATTCATTGTTCATTTATTACTCACCTTCCACACCAATCTCCCAACCATCACTTGGTTACATTGGTTTGTTGCTTGAGTTCCTCACTGACTGAAGCATCGGAGTGGTCACGCCAGACATCTCTCCAGTGCCCATTCACGTGGTTATTCTTGGTTGCAGGTTTTCACATCTATTCTGGGAAGCAAGCTATTGATCCATACGTCTTAATCTTATTTTTTCCAATATCTTGATAGTAGATTCGGTGGAGCACCCGACCTGGCTCATTCATTTCACTCGGATCACATCATTGGCGCCGTCTGTGGGAATTCTGAGTTCTAAGGCGTTGATATGGCTCCTACTAGGAGAGCAAATCAAGAAACTTCCCGGATCCAAGAAGAGAACAACACTCGTCTCTCTGATATGGGTGGTCAGCCACCCAATGGCCCCCAGCCCACCATCCATTTAACACCTGAGGAATTGACCAGAATTGTAGCTGATGCTGTTAAGACAGCCATGGCGAAGAAGACCCCTACTCATCATTCCAACCACCCGAGCAGAAGCGTGAGCAGCCGCGGGAGGAAGAGAGAAGGGAGGAAGATAGGGAGTCAAGTGCAGGTTCTAAATCTCCTACTGTGGCTGAGGATTTGGAATAATTAAAGAAGAAGGTGAGAATGTTGGATGGACAAGTTGGTTCTAAGAGCAGTGCTCAAGTTGTAAAGGGTTGTCCATTCTCCGATACCATTGTCCGGGAACCACTTCTCGAGCATTTCAAGTCAGCCAAAATCAAAGATTATGATAGGAGTATTGACCCGAAGAACATCTTGCTCGATTTGAGAACATGGCTATGTTACATTGCTACTGAGATCAAATCAAATGCAAAGTATTCCTGACCACCTTGATTGACTCGTCCCAAAGATGGTTCGAAGGACTAGCACCTCAGAGCATTCATTCTTTTGAGGACTTTCAAAAAATATTCTCGCACCAATTCAGTAGCAGCAAGAAATACAAGAAGACTGCCTTCAGTCTGTTTGAAGTAAGGCAGGGCCAAGATGAAACTTTGAGAGCCTACACCAAGCGGTTTAATCGAGTAGCCTTGGAGGTCCCCGCATGTGCTCCAGAAACAAAAGTTACAGCTTTTATGCAAGGATTATGGGAGGGGGATTTCTTTCGATCCTTGACCAAAAAATTGCTCGGGAACTTCGAAGATCTCTTGTCCCATGCATAGAAATAAATCAATATGGAAGAGGCGCAGAACCAAAAAAGAGAAGCCTTGAAAAGAACCAGAGGACACCGGGTTGTCAGACCCGAGGAGAGAGCTCACAAGAAAAGCGGTTCAGGGCACTTCTCTCACGTCCCTCTGAGAATTTCTCATGATCAGGAAGTCCAAGAATGCATCTTTAATATGACTACTCACCCAAGTCCAGCAGCACCACCATCAAGACCAGAAAAGAAAGGGTTTTGCACACTTCACAAAGAATTTTCTCACAACACGAATGAGTGCCAAACTCTAAGGAAGGAGTCTGGTAGGGTTCCTGGGCCAGAATCTCATCCCCCCCGAGATAGGTCTAGACAACCACCTTGGTTGTCTCGACGTCCCGGACCTATATTCCACGAAGTCAGCAGATATCTCGGGTGGTAGTAGGAGGGAGAAAGGTTCACGGGAAGTAAGAAGTAGACAAACCGAAAGGAAGGACCCTTCCCCGAGCCAAGGAGTAATATAAATTATTTCGGGAAGGTCCACAGATGGCGATTCTAACCGGGCTCAAAAAGCAAGAAGCAGGAGGGAGTTCCTGGAAGTTGATGGGAAGGGAAGGAATGAACCAGTCATATGTTTTGGCCCAGAAGATCTCCAGGGAGTCAATCTATCCCACAATGATGCTCTCGTTATCCAAGCCCGAGTGGCTAATTATGATGTATTAAGAGTGTTTGTTGACAATGGCAGCTCTATGAATGTCATCTTCAAAGAGGCACTGGTTCAAATGGATTTGCACGAATATCAGTTAGAGGCGGTTGAGACTGCCCTGTTTGACTTCGCTGGTCATGCCGTGTACCCTGAGGGGGAAATAACCCTGCCACTGACCTGGGAACTGGGGACTTGAGGAAAACAATCATGACAGTCTTTACAGTGGTAAATGCCCATTCCTCATACAACATTATCTTGGGGAGGCCAGCTATGAATGAAATGAGAGCTGTGGCCTCCACTTATCATCAAAAAATTAAATTTCCAGTACAAGGACAGGTCGGGGAGGTCAAGGGAGACCAGCTTTCCTCTCGGAAATGCTATGGGGAGACCATCCTGATTGGATCAGAAGAGGGCGAGAAGGGAGGAGAAAGGGAAGTACATTTTGTTGCGGAGGAAGAACAAGAGGCGGTGGAGATTGAGCCCGGGAAACACATCCGGGTGGCCTGAGACATCAACGCATCCACCTGGGTAAATCTCTTAAATGTTTAAAAGCTAACATTAGTGTTTTCGCTTGGTCTCAACAGGAGATGACCGAGATCTCGCCGAAGGTGGCTGAGCACAAATTAAATATCATCCCAGGATCCCGGCCCGTGAAACAAAAGAAGAGGCATTTTGGCCTAGAGAAAGATAAAGTTATTGGTGAGCAGGTGGAGAGATATTGCGGGCCAGCGACATTCGGGGTCCGATTCCTATTTGGCTCTCGAATGTGGTTCCTAAAGCTACTGGAAAACGGAGGATGTTTGTTCCGAGACCTGAATAAAGCCTGCCCCAAAGACTGTGGATCTCTTCAGCAACAAGAGAGGTGGTCTCCTCCCTGGTAGAAGTTGCCTCTTCTCGGGCCTCAGTCTCCGCCCGGACCCGGCGCTCCTCTGCTTCCCGGGCCTCAGCCTCTGCCCGAGCTCGATGTTCTTCTTCCTCCTGAGCTTCCAGGGCTCTCTTTCCTGCCCAGGGCCTTCTTCTGCTCTGCCTTTTTCTTGGAAGCTGCTTCAAGGAGACTGGACTTGATCATTTCTTCTCCTTCTGCATCAAAATCTTGACAATTAGAAAAATAATGCAAGTCTAAACCAAAGTTAAAGGAAAAAGTAATTTACCGGCTTGTGACCCAGCCTGACCAAATTCATTAATCATCTGGTTCACAGGGTCCTCAGGCCGAGGCCCGATCCCATAATACACTAGATAACCCCCCCCCCCCCCACCCCAATTAACACTGAAGACAGGAAGGATTGGTTCTCTATGGCATCCTATGCTTGGGTGAACGGGGGGAGGAGTCTGTAATTTCGAGGGAGTTCTGGTTGCTTAAGCATTGTGGATAAAAAGCCTATCTCACAGGTTAGTGGGTTCGGAAGTCGAAGAAAGAAAAATTTGGTTTTCCACCCCTTCAGAGATGAGGGAATATCAGTTAGGAATCGGTATTTCATCTGAGCCATGAAAGAGAAACCTCCGTCGTTAAAACGACAGGAGTAAAAAAAGTGAAAAATGGAAGAGTTGATAGGTGTATTTTTCATACAAAAGAGAATAAAGGTGACGGCCATTATCCTAAAGGCATTAGGGTGGAGGTGATTAATTGGGAGCCCAAAATATCGGGCAATTTCCTCGAATAAATAGTGTATGGGGAAACGAAGACTACTTTTAATCTGTTATATGAAGAAAGTCTGAAATCCTGGGGGTGGGGTATTCAGGTGGTCGCTTGGCCCGGGTATTTTGATCTTATAAGTAGAAGGGATCGATCCTAGGAACCTAATTTCCTTCAAACCCCGGGACGGAGAGTGGAAGTCAATGTAGAGAACCATAGAGGCCCTGCTACCTTATCCTTCCCTGTCCCTCGAGAACCACCAGCCCGAGAAGAAGTGGTGGTTTCTTGTTCTTTTGTGATAGATCGAAAAAACTGGGATGGGAATGGCTATGGGGAAATGAACGGAGGTTTCGGAAAAGGTCGGGAATTATCCTCCGACCGACCCCTGACATTTTTACCAGAAGTGGAAGAAGTAGAGTTCGAAATACTGACTAAAAGAAGAAAAGGAAGGTTGAGAAACTTACGAGAAATGGGGAAAGAACGCGACTGATAAGGGTAAAGATCACTGGAGAGTAGATTGCGCGTCGGGAAGCTCGAGAGGAAAAATTGCAAGAGTTCGTCCGCCTTTTTAAATTTGAAAGTGATTTTTGAAAAACTCTTGTGCTACTATATATAGACGGTAAGAAGTGATCTTGATCGTCGATAGGAGTACACGTAGACGGCTCAGATATGCCTCGGAATTTGTACCAGGCAGTCGAAAATAAGTGCACAGATATCGAGGAATTGAATGATTTCTCTCAAAAATCGAAGAGTTTCTGACATATCATAAAATCTTAGGGCTTACGTCGGCATTGATAGGATGACATCATCTCTATCATCTCGGGAAGACTAAACGACAAATTATTTCTCCTGACCGGGCACACAAGACTGATCGGGACAGCGAGTAAGACTCTAGCCCGAATATTTAAGGAGGGAGTGATGATACCCCGGGATACCCCGGGTCATGGGTAATGACCGAGATGTCCCAGGGCCATGAAGTCGGGCCATGGGAAGTGCCCGGGTCAGGAGGATGTACTGTTCCCGGATCAACAAGGCGACAATCTGAATCGATAACCTGATCTCAGGCTGCCCGGTACGTTGGGAGTATGATCCGCCAGGAAGAATGTATGGAGAGGCCAGTCAGTCTAGAGGCCGGACCATGGAGCACTCAGGGCATCACCTTCCCGGGCCATTGTATGCCCGGGTTCTCATGTAAATACCTGAGAGGCATTCTGCCCAGGCCACTTCGATATGAGTGCTGCATTTAATAATGCCGACAAAGTAGGGTGCTTATTGTCGACCTATCCCTGACACTAATACAAATAGTTGAAAAAATTAGGTGGGCTAGATATGACTAGTATGATATTTGACATGTCAGAATAATCGGGTATAATCAGCCGCCCTATTGTAATTAATGATCACCACAAAGAACGAGGTCAACATTACATCCTCTACTATAAATACCAGGTTTTCTCCTTGCATTTATTCTCTACTCTCATTCATTGTTCATTTATTACTCACCTTCCACACCAATCTCACAACCATCACTTGGCTACATTGGTTTCTTGCTTGAGTTCCTCACTGACTTAAGCATTGGAGTGGTCACGTCGGACACCTCTCCGGCGCCCATTCACGTGGTTATTCTTGATTGCAGGTTTTCACATCTATTCTAGGAATCAAGCTCTTGATCCATACGTCCTGCTCTAACTTTTTCCAATATCTTGATAGTAGATTCGGTGGAGCAACCCGACCCGGCTCATTCATTTTGCCCGGATCACATCAGGTGACGTAGAAGAAGTTGAAGTCTCCGAACATCCATAAACACATCTTGTGTATTTAATTGTTTAACTATTGTTTTCAAACTTATTTGATCATTAAGAGCATCCGTCGGTTCAGTTTTTCGCCATAACTGAACTGATATATGTCACAACGGAATCCTATTATTTTCAGTTATTCAGTTACACATGATATAAAATATATAAATGTTTATTAAAGAAGGATTACTTCGAGTGTTTCCGCTTGATTTAATACCAAACTCGATCTAATTCATCGGTGTATATATTCTTAGAAGACGAGCCATTGCAGCTCTTGGAGAATATTGTGTTTGAAGCACCTCAAGGTGCCCAACACATGATCCTTCAAAAAAACTCACTCGACCCAATCTTACCGAACTCAATCCAATTCACATCTCATTTCATTCCTTCCCAATCTTCACAAAACATATTCTTCTACTCAACCCTCCTTGCATCCTTTGTTTTGGTTTTTGGCTAAGAATTAACAATGAGTCTACAAGGTATTCGTCTGCAAGAAATCCAACGAGAGAATAACGTATTAGTAAGAGTTGAATCATTCCCCTTCCATGGACGACGTGAACAAAGTATTTAAAAATGTATTTGTCAAGGTAAATACAAAAATATATTCATTTTATTTACTTTTTGTATTATCTAATACATTTTTTGTCAATTGTTAACTAATTTTCATGTTTAATGTTAATGATTAATATATGATATTTTGGGAATCCTCATTTCCCCCACGGAGAAGCTGTTGTTTGTGCATTATTTGACTGGATACTTTTTTGATTCTAATAATGTGGTAATCACAGTTTCCCCGGCAATTTACATATACATACTCAAGATCATCTCGAGATAAAGTCCGAAAATCTTCTCGGTCATTTGGTGGTCCTTCACACATGAATAAACCATCTCCTCTATTGACTGATATGATATATACATCTATGCATAGAGATGATACATCTTTTGCAGATATGTATGACGTTCGTTTGACAAGTTTGGAGAATAAAGTGGCGACGATGCAAAAGGACCAAGCCGAAATCATGAATCTACTGAAATATATGCAGACTGATATCTCGAGTTTGAAGGATATGTTTGGGAGATTTCCTGATTTTTAGTTAATTTATATGATCCATTTAAGAAGTTTTGAATTTTGATTGGAGTTTTGTAGTTTTGTGGTTTCAGTAACTCAATCTATTTTAAACAATGAAAACAATTCATTGGTTAGAGTATGGGGTCGTGTGGTTATCTATTTTAAACAGTGAAACCAATTCATTGGGGTGGTGTGGGTTGAGTCAGGGGTAGAGTGGGTCGAGCCACACAATATCCCTTATGCTCAACCCACTCGACCCAATTTGGGTCGAGTGGGTAATTTGGGTGTGGCTCGACCCACTCGACCGAAAATGGGTCGAGCCTTTGTGGGTCGAGATCGTCATGAAGGCTCGACCCATGTTCGATGCACCATTGATATATAATAAACATTCAGTTCATATGCTTCGAGATACATTCAGTCAAATGAATATATAATGAAATTTGTTACGAATTTTTTAGGTTCTATTGTTATGAAATTTGTTAAGAATTTTAGTTGAGTAGAAATTCAACCCAAATTGTTAGAATAAGTGATACATTCTTCTACTATTGTTATGAAATTTTTAATTAACATACTTAAATTATAATATATAACTTATATTAAAATGTTTATACAAATAAATTTTTTATATATATTTACATTCTAATTATATATAAAGTGAATTATATATTATAACATGATCAAAACTCAAAATCCATCTATCCACTCGACCCAAATCGACCCAAACCCTAAACAAAACCCTAAACCAAACCCCAAATACCACCACTCGACCCACACTCCACCCACTCGACCCGAACTCGACCCCAACCCTAAACCCTAAACAAAAGCCTAAACCAAACCCCAAACACTACCACTCGACCCACACGACCCAAAATCGAACCACTTACCACCCACTCGACCCAAACTTAAAAATTTGATCCATTCACCATCCACTCGACCCACTCACCACCCACTCGACCCAAAGTTAAAAATTCACCTTAAACACATTATATATTAATAAAATCAAATCGATTGTCTTTGTGAGGGCCCGTGCTCCTGATTAGTTTTTAATTATCAAACAGCAGGATTTATTAGCGTAAACAGCGAAAACGAGTAAAAATTTTCCATTTTTGGGCCTACAGAAATTTCGGCATGACCTCCCTGTAAATAGGACATACCGAAAATTTCAAAACAACACAACAAAAAATTTATACTCGAAAATAGAGTCCGTTAAAACAAACAGAATACCAATCGCACACAGAACCAACCAGGCTCGATCACACCAAATAGGATCCAACACTCAAAATACAACCATACAAATAAACGAGGCATCTCCTCGGCAAATGACTCAATATATAGTATAAATATCTGGGGACTCCAAACTCAAACCAACTCACTGGGCTCCACTGGCAGACGCTCCACTAGCTGCATCAGAACCACCTGTATAACCTGCTATAGAATCACAAAACAAACCACAGCAGCCCCGAGGGACAGGGGTCAAACCCCAGTACGAAGATCATATAAATTACAGCATAAATAAATGACATGTAATAAAATCAATGCAATGCAATGCATGTAGGGTACCAATAATCTCGGGTATCAAACTGGATCCAAAGAAACGATTGCAACAACTGTGGCCACATGTGCCAGGGGTGTGACGTGTCAAATACGGCCTCGGCCCTGCACATATGTGTCAAGGGGTGTCAGTCTGCAGAACTGCTCAGCCCTTCCGCCAGTCATCAGAGGTGTGAAGCTTAACCGTCCTCGGCTCTGATGTCTAAATAAATCATCCAAGAGTAAACAGAGATCTCGAAAACAACGGAGTCATGGCTCTATATGAATGCGTGCTCCACAATGCATATAAATTCACAGATTATTCCAATATATTTAAAAACTCACATTTATTTCTTTTTAAAATGAGGAATAATCCTAAAATACACCCAAACAGCACAAAGAGCATATAAACACATAGTTTTCATACAATCACATCAATTTAATTACACGTCGTTATAGACGCGGTAAAGAATCGATCAATCCGTACCTTAACCTTCAAATTAAATTACCACAATAGTTTATAAACTCTTCGGTGCTTCCTGGCTAATAAAATCTATGGCAAAAAATTAATTACCATCAAATAAATATTCAACTCTTAGCCAAAAACAATTTACTAATTTCAGCTTGGACCTAAGCTCGGTTGTAAGGTCATAACTCAACAAAAACTTAACCGAAACATACTTAACATACATGGCTGGAATCCTAACTCAAAATGCCATATTTCATCAGAAGACATCAAAATGAAATTCAATCATCTTTCCACTGAAAAACGCCCAAAACCAGCAACCATGAGATGCAAGGTCTGTGACAGATTTAGTTTCGACAATTAGGAGTATAAAATTCATATCTACTCATCATTGACTCAAATTAATATCCGGCAATTGGTGATGAAAGACAACTCAAATATCTAAGTTTTCCTAGAAGAAACCATTTCCAGAATCCTAACAGAATAATCCCAGAGTTAACAAGAAGGCGCTACTACATGCACACTTCGCGGACAGAAGCCTGTACTGAGCAGTTCCGACAAAAGCAGCATAACGACCTCAATTCTTAATGGAATTTAACGAATCTTATATCAATACGAAGAAAACGCATAGATCTAAAACTCTCTTTTGGATCACAAGTCCAAAATCCGAGAGCAAAAATGTCATAAACTCGAATTACAGAAGCTACTCTGCACAGCTCCAACACAGACTTCCATTTTGACACAGTTTGGTAAAAAAATCATATCAAATCCGTTTTTAATTGGAATTCCATTTCGTCAGCGGCTACAGAAATTTTAGACATAGAGCTATAAGTTCTATATGAACCACAATTCAAGAATCTTAGTGCACAAAACACCAAAAACCCAAAAACAGAAACCCAAAAACCTGAAACTCGAAAAAACAGAAACGAACTTCTTCCATGCACAAACTTTTAATACCTAGGCTTAGGGATTACCTTCAAAAGCTTCATTTGAACTGAAATAGAGTTAGAATCGACCTCTTCACACTCTAAATAACCAAGAAAAATGACAAGCAAGAGGCTGGAAAATTAACGAAGCAACAGCTCGGTAGCTAGAGGAGATGCAAGAAGAGAAGGAAATGGATGCTTGTAGAAGAAACGAGAGATTTAAAGGAAGAAATGGATTGGGCTTGGGGCAAACAGACTTCCTATAACACATATACACATATATGCATGAATCCAATTATTTAGCCCAATTGCTAGAATATGACTCGGTCCAAATATTTACAACTCCTGTGTGCTATTAAACATCGATATGTATTTTAATATCGTCTATAATTCCGATATTTTCTAATACATATTTTTAACACACAAGTATTATTATTTGGCTTAATTATTTTAATTTAGCACTTCAAAGTAATTATTTCTAATTCTTGCCAAATACTGAATAATTAAATTTGGGTTCTCACATTCTCCCCTCCTAATAAAAGATTTCGTCCTCGAAATCTAACGTACACAACACTTATACACAAAGTGGTTAAAACATTTACCACAGATAATACATAGGAAAATCTGAGTACATGGTGTTATTCATCATATTTTCAAACAAGTGAGGCCACTCTTGACGCATTCGATCCCCTAACTCCCATGTAGATTCTTCTATCCCATGTCTACTCCACTTCAGCAAAACCAAAGGAATCGTCTTGTTCCTGAGTTGCTTCTCTTTGAGATCAAGAATTTGAACTGGATGCTCAATATAACTTAGGGAACTATCTAACTCCATATCCTCGGTACTCAAAACATGAGATGGATCTGGCTCATACTTCCACAACATAGATACATGAAACACACCGTGTATCGCAGAAAAACTCTGCGGCAGGTCCAAACGATAAGCCAAAGTTCCAATCCTCTCAACAATCACATACGGACCAATATAACGTGGAGCTAACTTCCCTTTACGTCCAAATCTCATAGTACAACGAAACGGTGATACTTTCAAGAAAACATAATCGCCAACCCGGAACTCTAAAGGCCGACGCCTTTTATTAGCATAACTTGCTTGACGATCCTGGGCTGCTTTCATTATCTTTCTGATCAATTCAACTTTATCTTTCATTTCTTGTACAAACTCTGGTTTAGACATCTGTTGTTCTCCTACATCTTCCCAACAAATTGGAGATCTGCACTTTCTGCCATATAAAGCTTCAAATGATGCCATACTGATCGTTGTCTGAAAACTATTGTTTTAAGAGAATTCGACCAGAGACAATGATTCTTGCCAACCACCTCTGAAATCCATTACAACTGCTCGTAACATATCCTCTAGAGTCTGGATGGTTCTTTCTGATTGACCATCTGTTTGGGGATGATAAGCAGTGCTCATGGCCAACTTTGAACCCAAAGCTGATTGCAAACTACTCCAAAATTTTGAAGTAAACCTTGGATCGCGGTCTGATACTATGGTTATTGGCACACCATGCAATCTCACCACATGATCAATGTACAATTTCGCCATTTTCTTGTAAGTACAAGTACGGTCATATGGAATAAAATGAGCTGATTTAGACAATCTATCAATAATCACCCAAATTGCATCACAACCACGATTAGAACGAGGTAGATGTGTCACGAAATCCATAGCAATGTGCTCCCAATTCCACTGTGGTACTTCAAGACTATTTAACATACCGCCAGGTCTCATTCGTTCAGCTTTAACCTGTTGGCAAGTTAAACATTTAGCCACGAAATCAGTAATTTCCTTCTTCATACCTTCCCACCAATAATGAGCTCTCAAGGTATGATACATCTTTCGATTTCCTGGATGAATGCAATGTCGACTACAATGTGCTTCACGTAGTATAGCTTCTTTCAGATCTGTCAAATTAGGAACCACTAGTCTCCCCTTAAAGCGCAAACTACCATCTGAGGCAACGTTGAACTTATCTGACTGATCTGTTTGAGCCAATTCTTTCAATCTATGAATATGTGGATCAGTTCTCTGTGCTATTTTAATGCTTAATATTATCTGTGGTTCGACTTTGATAGATGAAACTACAAAGTAATCTCCACTTGTTTGATAAGTCCATCCTGAAGTTCCCAAGTGCTCGTGGACTTTAGAAATATTCAGAGATGTCAGCATAGCGTTTTTAACCTTCCTGCTAAGTGGATCTGCAACTAGATTCATTCGTCCTGGTTGATATTGAATCTCACAATCAAAGTCTTTAAGCAACTCCATCCATCGACGTTGTCTCATATTCAAGTCGGACTGTGTGAAAAGATATTTAAGGCTCTTGTGATCAGAATAAATTACAAATTGTTCACCGTACAGATAATGACGCCATATCAATGGCAGCCAATTCTAAATCATGATCTGGATATCGAGTCTCATGTGGCTTCAACTGTCGAGATGCATATTCAATAACTCGCCCATTTTGCATTAAAACACATCCCATTCCATTCAGAGAAGCATCTGTAAACACAACAAATCCACCTGAGCCTGAAGGTAAAGCTCACACAGGAGCTGTTGTCAACTTTTCCTTCAAAGTTTGAAAACTTGATTCACATTCTGCAGTCCACACAAAACGTCGATGTTTTTGCGCTAATTGGGTTATAGGCCTTGCAATAGCGGAAAATCTTTCAATAAAACGCCTATAATACCCTGCTAATCACAAAAAACTGCGAATCTCAGAAACATTTGTTGGTGTTGGCCAATTATTAACAGCTTCGAGTTTACTAGGATCCACAGAAACTCCCTGAGCGGATATAACATGACCCAAAAATACTACACTGTCCAACCAAAATTCACATTTAGAAAATTTAGCATATAATTGTGCTGCTCTGAGTGTTTGGAGTACTAGTCTCAAATGTTCTCGATGCTCCTTCTTTGAAATAAATCAAAATGTCATCGATAAAGACAATAACGAATTTGTCTAAAAATTCTCGAAAAACACGATTCATCAAACCCATGAAAACTGCTAGAGCATTAGTCAATCCGAAAGGCATGACTAAGAATTCATTATGCCCATAACGTGTCCGAAATGCAGTTTTAGGAACATCTTCCTCTCTAACTCTAAGCTGATGATATCCAGAATGAAGATCGATCTTGGAATTCACGGATGTACCCTGCAACTGATCAAACAAATCGTCGATACGCGGGAGAGGATATTTATTCTTCACTGTAGCTTTATTCAACTGCCGATAATCAAGACACATCCTCATCGTCCCGTCTTTCTTCTTTACAAACAATACCGGAGCTCCCCTAGGTGACATACTTGGTCTAATATAACCTTTCTCCAGTAAGTCTCGCAATTGTTCCTTGAGTTCTTTCAACTTTGCTGGAGCCAAACGATACGGTGCTCTAGAAATAGGGTTCGTCCCTGACATTAACTCAATGCTGAAATCTATTTCCCTTTGAGGGGGAAAGCCAGGAATTTCATCAGAAAATACATCAGGAAAATCCTTTACCACAGGAATATCTGAAACTTTCAACATTTCTTCCTGTGTGACATCAACTGCATAAATCATGAATCCTTCATTCCCTGCCGATAGCAGTCTAAACATTTCCATTGTTGAAACTAATGAAATGCGTGACTGAGAATCATTACCATAAAAGTTCCACGTATGGCCATAATAAGGTCTAAATCTGACAACTCCATGGAAACAATCAACGATGGCTCGATAATTCGTCAAAGTATCCATTCCCAAAATACAGTCGAAGTCAGACATAAACAATTTGATTAGATTAGTTATCATAACGTTATCATCAAATCTAATCACACAATTCAGAACTATCTCTCGAGACATCAAATACACACCAGCAGGGGTAGACACAGACATCGTATCCATCAACAAGGTAGTAGCTATCTCATGCTCACCGATAAATGCAGCAGACAAGAATGAATGAGATGCTCCCGTGTCTATCAATATATGTGCAGGATGATAAAAAATAAAACATATATGTTGCGTGTTTTCACTACCGCAAGTGTACGGTGTCAAGTTTTAGTACTGGTTAAAGTACAGATATCGATCCCACGAGGAGTGTGTATAAAAACGTATATCAGTTCTTGTAATTAAAATAGTCAAGAATTTATTTAGAAAATTCGTAAGAGAATTGGTTTGTTAAAAACAATTAAAATGCGAATAAACAATAAATCGAATTACCGACCGGAGAAATATCAGTGATAGAAATTATCTAGAGGCCTGATTTCACTAAGTTTCTACAATAATTCTCCTGGTTGCATTTAAATTCCTGAATTCCTCTTATTTAAGGGCCAAGGACACTTACGTATTTTATTCCCCCTTTCCCAAGTGATGAATAAATGTATCAATCAAACTTCGATTCAATTATTCCTAATACAAATCTAAGTTTAATTGATAAATGCAATCAATGTTCTTACCTAAGCCTCGCAAACGTTATACGCCTTCCGAACGATATAAACATTCCACGATGTGCCTCTAGTGATCTTTAATCCTAGTCCCTCACCCGAGTCGTAGAATTAATCACAACATACAATTTATGGCCAGTAAATTGCAATGAAATAAGAGTAGAGAACACAATTAAATAAAACGGAATCCAATCATAAAATATCCACGTCAAATCATCGTAAAGACAAAGCTACGTCAACCTCTAGAATGGAAATTTAGTTCATCACAAAATCCAAGAGAAAACAAGACATGTTTGTGATTCTAGACATCGCCACGCAATAAAATAAAGAAACAAGGGAAAAGATAACAAATCCGAAGTGTCGTCTCTGTCCCCAGCTCCGTCGTTCTTCGTATTTGTGTCTGTTCTTCACACTCTGAATCTTCGTCTTGTGTATGCGCTCCGTTTCTCGCTTCTTTTCCTTCCCAAGATGGTGAATTTTCGTGTGTTTTCTCTCCACGGCGGCTCACTCCTCTCTGAACTAGACGATAGCGCTTTTATACTTTTTCTGGATGCTGCGTGTGTGGTGGCGCGAGAATTGGCGCGGTGGCGCGCTCGGTGCTGCTCCTCTGGCCATGCATGTGTGCGCGTGGTCGCGCATGTTGTCGCGCGGCCGTGCGCAAGCGTCTGGTCACTCGCTTGTATAGGTGCGTGCGCACCTGCGCGTAAAGTGGCGCTGTCGCGCGCACCTCTTGGGTCATCTTCTGCTTTTGTGCGCGCGCTGGTGCGCAAGATGTCGCGCGACCGCGCGCAAGCTTCTGCCCTTGTGCATTATTTGTGCGCGCGCGGCTGCGCGTGAAGTGGCGGACCGCGCGCATCCTTCTGGTCTTTGCAATATTTATACTCGCGGCTCGGTTCTGTTTTCTTGGTCCACTTGGTTTCGTGTCCACTATTTTCTCCATTCCTGAAATGAAAACAAAAACAAACCAAAAACGCGTAATTCCGTTCGAAACAAGCATAATTCAAAATGGATTTAAATGTAACTTAAGTGCAAATCTTGCATTTATCAAACCCCCCAAACTTGAACTTTTACTAGTCCCGAGCAAAATAGAATAAAAGCTAATAAAAACGGAAAAATTACGCAAACTACTACAATCATGGATATGCGAAAAGTGATATTGACCTCCGACTTGTCTAATTTCATGTAATTCACGATTTCCCAAGTGTCACGTGTGTGTGTGATATGTCAATGTTCGTTTACCCCATCGAGTGCTCAAATAGAGTCATAATGCCCATTCACCTTACTGAATCAAGAAATCCTCAGTTTAGTTCAACTCACACTTCATCAAAATACAAATTCACATTCATAGATCACATAGGACTTTATTGGTGATTATTTGGCTCGAAAGATGGTCAAAACAAGTATGCCAAAGATGAGATCACAAAATGAGATGCTTGAAAGCAAGTGATTAAAGTCTATACTTGATGACAACGTTTTTCTGGTATCCATATGCTCGACTTGAACATCTTTTCTCCACTAGTATATTGGATGAATGTGACAAGGTTAATAGGTCTTGCAGGCTTGTAACGTTAGGCTCCGGCTCATGGCTACAATAAAGGTATGGAAATCAAAATTTGAGAGAAATATTTGAACTTCATCAACTTCACTCATTTTCATTTTCTTTTCAACCACCACCCACTTATTGTTTTCTTTTCATTCGTATCCTTCATTTTCCAAATGCTTTCTTTCTCACCACTTTTGATTCATTCTTTTCATTGTTTTTCTTCTTTTTGAACTCCTTTCTGTACATTCATTTTTATGTTTCTTTTCAAGGAGCATTTGAATCATTACAACACCAATGAATTTATTTCTCTCAAAATCAGGTAGGAAAATAAGTGTATAAGCTTCATTTGGTAGTTGCTGTGGGATATAGAATAGATACAAGTGGGGGCTAATTGTATGTCATTGACACACACCACTTGATTTTTAGTAGGCTCAAAATGGGACACTAGAGATATTTCGTGTTCATTTGGTAGGCTCGAAGGCTCAAAATGGCTCCAAAGATCGCCTAAATCATTCCTATGTCACATATTATCCGTATTTCGCCTCGAAAAGTGTTCAAACAAGTTCTAGACTACCGTCAATCCATTAATCATCTCATACCAACTAATAATATGAATTTTTTTCAACAAAAAATTGATATACAAGGCATGCACAAAAGAACTCTTAAGCATCTCAAAAACTTCGAAGCTCAAAGGGCTACAAATGACAGTAAACAAAGAACAAAGGCCCAAAGATATTGTGAAAAACTGCCTAGATCATTTCTATGTTTGTGAAAGTGTCAATCAATGTCATGCAAGAATTACCAAGAATCAGATATCCGTCTTCTATTTAGCATCATAGGCATACAACTTGTCTCTGAGCAACAATAGTATCAATAAACACGACAGTGCAAAATATTTGTGACTCCTAAGTTATCATGAACACATATATATTTCAGGATCGCAATTCAGTTTTCATCATCGGTCACACATTTTACTTATCCATGACTCTACCTAACAAATCTAGCATGCAATAGATAAAAAATCAAACTAACTACTGAGCGATAAAACAAAAAATTTGCAGAAAAATTCTAAAAATTCTAACAAGCAACACAATTTTACCCTTCCCCAAACTTAAAGTATGCATTGTCCTCAATGTATAGAAATAAAGAACACGACAACACATACCTTGCGCACGAGTGTCAAAACTCGGGCGCTCGAGTTTTTGTCCGCAACATCTGTGTCATCCATGTCCATGGGCTGCGGCGGTGATAGATCTGGTAGTGGGTAAAATTAACAACTAAGGACGTAAAATAAAATAAAATAATAAAAACAAAATGAAAGCTAAAGAAAATAAATTGTGGGTTGCCTCCCACACAGCGCTTGGTTTAACGTCATCAGCCCAACTATACCACTCTTGTTCATGGTGGATCGTATGATATCTTGGAAGCCTTGAGTTCTAGGTTTTGACCATCAACCGCCATGGTCAGTTTTCCTTGTCTCAAATCAATGACGGCTCCAGCAGTAGCCAAAAATGGTCGTCTTAAAATAGCACGAACATTCTGACTGTTCCCCATGTCAAGCACCACAAAATCTGCTAGAAGCCTTATTTTATCAATTTTAAGTTCAACATCTTCCACAATACCCAGCGGTGTCCTAACCGATTTATCTGCCATCTGCAAGCTTAGTCCTGTGGGTTTTATCCTACTCAATCCAAGTTTCTAGTAAAGGAAACTTGGCATTATGTTCACACTCGCTTCTGAATCACAGATAGCTTTTTTCACTGATTGACTTCCAATTTCACATGGTACAACAAACTCCCCGGGGTCTTGTAGTTTCTGAGGAAGATTTCCTTTCCTGCCTTATCATCTCCTCCAGAAAATGCCACCTCTTCCTGCTCTGCAAACTGAATGTTAGAGTGTAGGTTCTTGAGATCTTCAAACCTTTTTTCTTTTGAAACTCAGCCTTCAATTGTAAAAATCTTTGGGGGTAGGGAAGTAAAGAAATATCAACGCATTGATCAAAATCATAACTCTTACCTTTCTTACCTCGGTTCCTTTTGCTTGGAGTCGGCTGATCAACTTTCTCTTCTTTGCTTACCACTCCAATCTCCTCATGCTGCATAAAAATAGCATTCACCTCTCTCAGATTTGGGTCTGCATTCTTTTGCACTGCACCTGATGGTTGAGATGTGAGTTGCTTCGTTATTTGCCCAACTTGCGACTCCATGATTTTCAAAGTAGCACCAATACTTGCCATGTGGGTTTCTAGGTTGTCAAGCCTAGACTCAGTCCTAGCCATTCTCTTGCCAGATTCAGCAACAAACGTTCCAACTAAATCCTCAAATGATGGCTTCCCTTCCCCATTTGATGTATTGAACCCCGGTGGAGGATTCAACACATTCTTATTGTTTGCATAAGAAAAATTTTCATGGTTTCTCAACCCAGGATGATAAGTATTAGGGGGAGGGTTACCTCGATATCTGCCAAACCCTCCAACATTTCTGTTGTTGATATACTGAGCTTCTTCAAGAAAATGTGCTTCTTCAACGACGAGCGATGGTCCCTCAGTATTTGATGTGCTCACTTTATTCATGGTTGCTATATGTGTAGTCAATGCTGATACTTGTGCAGTGAGTGATGTGATCGGATCCACCGCATAAATTCCAGCAGTCTTCTGTACTCCAGACCTCTCAGACGGCCACTTGGTAGCTGTTAATAGTCATTTGCTCAAGCAAGTCGTAGGCTTGAGCAGGAGATTTGGCAAAGATCGTGCCACCTGCTGCTGCATCCCCAGTTGTACGTGTTTGACCATTCAATCCATTATAAAACAACTCAATCTGCACCTAGTCTTCGAAACCATGATTCGAGCACCTCCGCAACAGCTCTTTATACCTTTCCCAAGCTTCATACAACTGCTCGAAGTCTGTCTATCTAAAAGTGCTGATCTCAATCTTTAATTGTGCAGACTTTGCAGGTGGAAAATATTTAGAAAGGAACTTCGTCGCCAGCTCCTGCCATGTTGTGATGCTCCCTAACGGCAGTGATTGGAGCCATCCTCTTGCTTGATCCCTGAGAGAAAAAGGAAACAAACACAATCTAATAATGTCATCAGGAACATTATTAATTTTTACCGTATCTTTGATTTCCAAGAAAGTTCTCAGGTGAACGTGAGGATCTGAAGTAGCAGTTCCAACGAACTAGGTTTTGTTTAACCATATTGATCAGGGCAGGCTTCAGCTCAAAATTGTTAGCATTTATGGTCCCCCGAGCAATACCAGAGTAATGATTGTTGATCACTGGTCGGAAGTGATCTTTGATAGGAGTAGCCTCTGGCTGGGCGTGTCTGTCATTTTCTCTGTGTTCAGCCATTGCTTGGATCTCTTCCCTCCTTGCTTTTCTTAATTTTCTCGCAATTTTTTTCGATCTTCGGGTAAAAAATCAGCAAGTCTGAGTTTTGCGATCTTAGCATACACTGTCAAGCAGGAAAAAATGAAAAACTCAATCAATATAAAATGAAATAAAAATAAAAGCTCTAAATTAAAATCTAGACTAATTGGTAACAATACTGATATAAATTCAAATTTGACACTCCCCAGCAACGGTGCCAAAAACTTGTTGCGACCGCAAGTGTACAGTGTCAAGTTTTAGTACTGGTTAGAGTACAGATATCGATCCCACGAGGAGTGTGTATAAACACGTATATCAGTTCTTGTAATTAAAATAGTCAAGACTTTATTTAGAAAATTCGTAAGAGAATTGGTTTGTTAAAAACAATTAAAATGCGAATAAACAATAAATCGAATTACCGACCGGAGAAATATCAGTGATAGAAATTATCTAGAGGACTGATTTCACTAAGTTTGTACAATAATTCTCCTGGTTGCATTTAAATTCCTGAATTCCTCTTATTTAATGGCCAAGAACACTTACGTTTTTTATTCCCCCTTTCACAAGTGACGAATAAATGTATCAATCAAACTTCGATTCAATTATTCCTAATACAAATCTAAGTTTAATTGATAAATGCAATCAATGTTCTTACCTAAGCCTCGCAAACGTTATACGCCTTCCGAACGATATAAACATTCCACGATGTGCCTCTAGTGATCTATAATCCTAGTCCCTCTCCCGAGTCGTAGAATTAATCACAAAATACAATTTATGGCCAGTAAATTGCAATGAAATAAGAGTAGAGAACACAATTAAATAAAACGGAATCCAATCATAAAAATATCCACGTCAAATCATCGTAAAGACAAAGCTACGTCAACCTCTAGAAGGTAAATTTAGTTCATCACAAAATCCAAGAGAAAACAAGACATGTTTGTGATTCTAGACATCGCCACGCAATAAAATAAAGAAACAAGGGAAAAGATAACAAATCCGAAGTGTCGTCTCTGTCCCCAGCTCCGTCGTTCTTCGTATTTGTGTCTGTTCTTCATACTCTGAATCTTCGTCTTGTGTATGCGCTCCGTTTCTCGCTTCTTTTCCTTCCCAAGACGGTGAATTTTCGTGTGTTTTCTCTCCACGGCGGCTCAGTCCTCTCTGACCTAGACGATAGTGCTTTTATACTTTTTCTGGACGCGGCGCACGCGGGTGGCGTGCTCGGTGCTGCTCCTCTGGCCATGCATGTGTGCGCTGCGGTCGCGCATGTTGTCGCACGGGCGCACGCTAGCGTCTGGTCACTCGCTTGTATAGGTGTGCGCGCCGCCTGTGCGTAAAGTGGCGCTGTCGCGCGCACCTCTCGGGTCATCTTCTGCTTCTGTGCGTGCGCTGGTGCGAGAGATGTCGCGCGACCGCGCGCAAGCTTCTGCCCTTGTGCATTATTTGTGCGTGCGCGGATGCGCGTGAAGTGGCGGACCGCGCACGCCCTTCTGGTCTTTGCAATATTTATACTCGCGGCTCGGTTCTGTTTTCTTGGTCCACTTGGTTTCGTGTCCACTATTTTCTCCATTCCTGAAATGACAACATAAACAAACCAAAAACGCGTAATTCTGTTCGAAACAAGCATAATTCAAAATGGATTTAAATGTAACTTAAGTGCAAATCTTGCATTTATCAATATACCTGCAATGACCCCTCGGGGCGTCTCCTGAGCCTGGTCTTGAGTCAACGCATGTACCCTAGCCTGTTGAGGTCCTGGAAAGTACTGCTGAGAAGATCCTCTCGGCTGTTGGTAGCTAGGCTGTGGAGTAGATGGTCTAGGCACCTGGGGCTCGCGGAAACTGGCTAAACTGCGAGGGTTGATAATGTTGTCTTCCCGCATTAGGACAAACTATCGCATAATGTCCCGGTAATCCACATGTATGACATTCTCCCTGAACTCCTGTGCACTGGGTAGTAGGATGCCTACCTCCACATTTTCCACAAGAATCTCGAACATAACCAATAGATCTTCTGCCACGAGAACTGCCTGAACTAGATGAACTACTGTAAGAATTCTTCTTAAAATGCTTTCATCTAGCCCTGAATTTATGCTGCTTCGGTGGCTGGTTTGACTGTGGAGGCTGATACGGAGGAATTCCCACTGGCATCTGAATGCTACTCTCGGACCCTTGGGAAGTAAAAGATGGAACTTGTTGTGATCCTCCCCAAAGCAAACTAGCCTCAATATTCTTCGCCTTCTCTACTGCTTCAGCATAGGTAGTTGGTGCTCCAGTCATAACCAAAGTATGTATTGTCCGGTTCAGTCCTTGCATAAAACGCGACAGCTTGGATCGATCACTATTTGATACATGGGGTACGTAAGCTAGAAGAGCAGCAAATTGAGAGGCATACTCTCCCACTGATATTTCCCTGAATCAACTGATTGAACTCGGCTTCCTTAGCAGAATAATAATATGGAGGCGTGTATTCTTGAATAAAATGAGTACGAAATACCTCCCATGAAATTATCTGACCAGATTCTCGGATCGCTTCCTCTGTGGCTTCCCACCACAGTTGTGCTCAATCCTTGAGTTGGTAAACAGCCAACTTGAGTCTCAGCTCTGTAGTGTACTCCACCAAATTAAATAAATAATTCATACTCTTCAGCCACGCTGTTGCCTTTTCTCCACTTTCATTTCTAAAGAATTTTGGAGGACGCATATCTTGGAATTTAGCAATTACTAACTCCATTTCTCTCATTCTTTGGGTCAGCTGCTGAACTTCACGATCAACTTCCACATTTCTTGCAACATGCCTTTCTAGGACCAATTGGTGGTTCCTGCTCCACCTCTACTCTATATTCACATTTTGATTTTCCCTTCCCCTAGAGCGACCACGTCTACCTCTGCCAATACCCTCAGCATTAGCTATGTTCTGAGCTTCAGACTCTTGGATAACTTCTTTCCCTTTTCTGCCTCTTCCTCCCGGTGCCATTCTACAAGACACAAGGATTATACACCAGCAGAAAAAAATTTAATAGTAAACACTGAACGGTTCAAGTAGAGCTTAGTCCACTAGGTAGAAATAAATGAAGCGTCAAACTTACTTCACTACCAGCTCTATCTTAGCTAAGTTAAATAATTATAGCATGCAAATCAAATAAAGAGCAAGTAGTAAATCAAATACAAAATTTATTTATTTGTGTCTAAACTCGAGTGTCCTAGACTCTAATTCGAGCATACCCCAGTTACGCTCTGATACCAACTGCGAGGGCCCGTGCTCCTGATTAGTTTTAAATTATCAAACAACAGGATTTATTAGCGTAAACAGCGAAAACGAGTAAAATTTTTCATTTTTGGGCCTACAGAAATTTCGGCATGACCTCCCCGTAAATAGGACATAACAAAAATTTCAAAACAACACAACAAAACATTTATACTCGAAAATAGAGTCTGTTAAAACAAACAGAATACCAATCGCACACAGAGCCAACCAGGCTCGATCATACCAAATAGGATCCAACACTCAAAATACAACCATACAAATACACGAGGTATCTGCCTCGGAAAATGACTCAATATATAGTATAAATATCTGGGGATTCCAAACTCAAACCGACTCACTGGGCTCCACTGGCAGACGCTCCGCAGGCTGCATCAGATGCACCTGTATAACCTGCTATAGAATCACAAAACAAACAACAATAGCCCCGAGGGACAGGGGTCAAACCCCAGTACGAAGATCATATAAATTACAGCATAAATAAATGACATGTAATAAAATCAATGCAATGAAATGCATGTAGGGTACCAATAATCTCGGGTATCAAACTGGATCCAAAGAAACCATAGCAACAACTGTGGCCACATGTGCCAGGGGTGTGACGTGTCAAATACGCCCTCGGCCCTGCACATCTGTGTCAGGGGTGTCAGTCTGCAGAACTGCTCGGCCCTTCCGCTAGTCATCAGAGGTGTGAATGCTTAAACGTCCTCGGATTTGATGTCTAAATAACTCATCCAAGAGTAAACAGAGATCTCGGAAACAACGGAGTCATCGGCTCTATATGAATGCGTGCTCAACAATGCATATAAATTCACAGATTATTCCAATATATTAAACTCATATTTATTTTTTTTTAAATGAGGAATAATCCTAAAATACACCCAAACAGCACAAAGAGCACATAAACACATAGTTTTCATACAATCACATCAATTTATTACACGTCGTTATAGACGCGGTAATGAATCGATCAATCCGTACCTTAACCTTCAAATTAAATTACCATTATAGTTTATAAACTCTTCGGTGCTTCCTGGCTACTAAATCCTATGGAAAATAATTAATTACCATCAAATAAATATTCAACTCTTAGCCAAAAACAATTTACTAATTCCAGTTTGGACCTAAGCTCGGTTGTAAGGTCATAACTCAACCAAAACTTAACCAAAACATACTTAACATACATGGCTGTTAACTCAAAATGCCATATTTCATCAGAAGACATCAAAATGAAATTATGTCATCTTGCCGCTGAAAAACGCCCAAAACCAGCAACCATGAGATGCAAGGTCTGTGACAGATTTATTTTCGACACTTAGGAGTATAAAATTCATATCTAACTCATCATTGATCAAATTAATATCCGGAAATTTTGTGATGAAAGAAAACTCAAATATCTAAGTTTTCCTAGAAGAAACCATTTCCAGAATCCTAATAGAATAATCCCAGAATTAACCAGAAGGCGCTACTACATGCACACTTCGCGGACATAAGCCTGTACTGAGCAGTTCCGGCAAAATCAGCATAACGACCTCAATTCTTAATGGAATTTAACGAATCATATATCAATACGAAGACAACGCATAGCTCTACAACTCTCTTTTGGATCACAAGTCCAAAATCCGAGAGCAAAATGTCATAAACGCGAATTACAGAAGCTACTCTGCACAGCTCCAACACAGACTTCCATTTTGACATAGTTTTGTAAAAAAATCATATCAAATCCGTTTTTAATTGGAATTCTATTTCGTCAGCGGCTTCGACATAGATCTATAAGTTCTATATGAACCACAATTCAAGAATATTAGTGCACAACACACCAAAAACCCAAAAACAGAAACACAAAAACCTGCAACTCGAAAAAATAGAAACCAACTTCTTCCCTGCACAAACTTTTAAAACCTAGGCTTAGGGATTACCTTCAAAAGGTTCATTTCAACTGAAATAGAGTTAGAATCGATCTCTTCACACTCTAAAGAACCAAGAAAAATGACAAGCAAGAGGCTGAAAATTAACGAAGCAACAGCTCGGTAGCTAGAGGAGATGCAAGAAGAGAAGAAAATGGATGCTTGTAGAAGAAACGAGAGATTTAAAGGAAGAAATGGATTGGGCTTGGTGCAAAGGGGCTTCCTATAACACATATACACATATATGCATGAATCCAATTATTTAGCCCAATTGCTAGAATATGACTCGGTCCAAATATTACAACTCCCGTATGCTATTAAACATCGATATGTATTTTAATATCGTCTATAATTCTGATATTTTCTAATACATATTTTTAACACACAAGTATAATTATTGGCTTAATTATTTTAATTTAGCACTTCAAAATAATTATTTCTAATTCTTTCCAAATACTGAATAATTAAATTTGGGTTCTCACAGTCTTTAAATTCAAACAAATTACATATCATTCAACCCTATCTTCTACTAAAATCTCCAACGGATGGAAATCTGTTTTGTTTTTTTCTTCCACGTCTTCTCTTGAACACCGGTGGCAATATTAACATATCATCAAGTGGCCACTCGTTCTGATTCAAAAACATGATAAATTGGCTCAGAATAGGCTAAGGATTATATCATTACAGAATAATATTCTGAGCACAAGGAATAAAAATTAACATCACAAAAGTAACTCGCTGCAATTGCATGAGAATATGGAATCTTGTCAATATAAAATTCTCTACAGGTACATCTCTTCGATTCCAAATTCACAATGTCACTATTTGTAGCACTTCGAATATCGAACTCAAGACGGCCTAGCTCATAAAATTTTTATCTCCGAACAATATTAAACCTTTCACGTAGAATCGACTCAACGGTTGGAGTGAATTTGTTGTTGACGCGACAGATGCATTTCGATACCTTGAAAACCGAGATGTAGTCAATGTCAGCAAAGAATTTAGTAGTGCAATGATTAGAAGTTATCTTTCTTCACGCAATCTTGCATTTATTAATTCAACACAACTGGTTGTCATAATATTATATCGAGATCTTGGGCTATATGCTCGAGTCCATCGATCCAATGAATCACTATCATCCAAAACCTTTGCAGCATTAGGATATATTTTCTGAAAATTTTCATACTCCAAGTCAAAGTCGGTTTGCTTATAATTTTTTACTAACCACATAAAATTTCGGTGCAACCCTTTTTTTTGCAACAAAGTTTCATATTTTGTGAAAAGTGCCATATACAATGACCATGATGTACATTTTTGTAAACATCGGTAATTGCAGCAATGATGTCCGGATGTCTGTCTGAGATAATCATCAACTCTTCCTCATCAACCACTAGTTCCAAGAGCTTCGTCAAAAAGCAACTCCATGAAGTAATGGATTCTACATCAACAACAGCCCAAGCCAAAAGATATTGATGAAAATCTCCATCTTGTGATGAGGCCACAAGTAAAGTACTGTCGTACTTTCCTTTCAACCATGCACCATTAATAGATACAACTTTTCTCATGCATCTATATCCTCTTGCACATGCGCCATATGCTAAAAACAAATACTTGAATCTATTATGCTCATATACTACTAAATCTATTAAACTATCAAGGTTCATTCTCTTGAACAATTTCAAATATGAAGGTAGAAGAGCAAAACTTGTTTCAGGATCACCTTTGAAGATATCATGAGCAAGTTGTTTGCCTTTCAAGGCTTTGTAATAGGTAATGTCAACCCCCTTATTCCGCATCATTGTCATAATAGATTTTGGTTGAGGTGTTTTCTGTAGTCCCCGAAAGTTCTCTACCAACATATTACAAACGACAGACGAGGAGGCTTGTCGATGCCTTTTACGCATTCCTGTCAAATCACAATTGTGTGTGTTGCAGTATGTACGAATCACAAAATCTGTTGAGTTCTCATGTTTTGAAGTCCAAATTCTCCAGCTGCAACCTTTAGTCACACAACTAACCGAATAAATATTTCGAGAAGATTTGAAACATTCAAACGCAAAAGGCGAGTTCATAGCAATTTTGGATAGCACTTTCTTCACTTCGGTCTTGCTTGAAAATCTTTGACCAATAAATAAGTTGGAACCATTGATAAATAAATATGTATCATTGTTAGCTTGAACATGAGTCTCAGTATCATGAGCTACACTGATGTGGTGGATGTTGACATCAATATCATCCACATGCACCGCATCTATATCCTCCACATCATTATCTGTTGTTTTCACATCATTCTCTTCCATATTTTCAGTTGAAGTATTTATATCTTCTAATACATCATTATTGGTACAATGGTTAGTTGAGACAAAAGTTCTATCAAAATAAGATCATACAGATTTGTTTCATCATCGACAAACTCATTATCCAAATGGGTCACATTTAAATCCGATGACATGATATTTTCACTTTCAACAATATCAAGAGAAACAACACTGAGTTCAAATTCGACATGAAGTACATGTCTTTCTTTTGCACATCCAAAATATAAGTATGCTTTCAAATCATTATCATCCTCAATATAAATTGGATGAATATTGCAATGCTTCACATTAGGAAGATAACTTAATTGCAATTTTTCTGTGCCAACTAATTTCATAATTCGGTATATCTCACTTTCTATATATTCCATTGAAAAAATATCATAATCCAAATGAATTGCTGCCCACTTACCACTCGGCCATGAACGCCATCTAAATATATTATCTTTTTTAATTTCTCATTCACCGTTGTACTCAAAGAGAATAATGGTTGGTATGATCTACAAAATATAGATAAGAATATTATATTATACACAACATTATTTATTTAGAAAAACATGTTATGTGAAAGAAATGAGTGTTGAGATGCTACAAACTAGCACCGCAGGGCCTGAATTTGCGAAGATCAAGCGCTTAGGCGCTACAAACTATCACCCCAGCGCCTGCATTTGCGAAGATCAAGCGCCTAGGCGCTACATATACAGCGCCGCAGCTCTAAGATCACAACACTCGACCCAACAACATATATACATTACTCGACCCATGAATTGCATCCAACACATTTGCAACCTCGACCATGTTTGACCCACACATCACTCCACAAACACATCACTCGACCCACACACACAAGGCGTGAAGAGCTCGACCCACTCTTCACACCTGGGTAGAGCCTTGCACCTCGACCCACACACGAGGTGTGAAGATCTCGACCCACTCTTCTCACATGGGTCGAGGCGCATGAAGAGTGGGTCGAGAGATGGGAAAGCTGGACCCACACGTGCTCGACCAACACACGACCCAGACCCAGCACACATCATCATGCTCGACGCACACCAGCACACTCCATCACCTGCTCGACCCATACAATCAACTTATATTATGTTGTTCGACAGTAAATACTCACACTAACTCCACCCATAAAATATCTAACAAAAAAAAAAAAACCAGTAACTCCGCCCACAAAAATTCTAACAAAAAACAACCAGAATAAACTGAAACAAATCTAGTTACTACAATTTAGTGTTCGAGTATATACTTACTTCTCGTGAAGATCTTCAAATTTTCAAATGATATTGATTAATTTTCTTTGGAAGAATACAAAAATAACTGAATGAGACCTTTCGGAGAAGAGGGAACGATATTAATTAAAAATATTTTTTTAAATATAAAATCTAACTAATTAATTAATGAGCTAATAAATGATCTAAGCTAACTAACAGCACTCAACTCCATTTTCTAGATTAAAAAAAGTCAAAATCTCTTTTATTTAATTAAATTTAAAATGGATCATATATTTTTTATTCGCCCCGAAAATTAAGTAGGAAGATCACGGGATGGATCTTGACCTGATCCCACTCCTTGGTAAAGGTAAGTAATTAAAAAATTGTTAAATCTATATTAAAACTATTAGAAAGTAACATATGGAAATGAACAACTGTGAAAGATGGCCCTAGCTGCTGGAAAGAGTTGAACAAAAACAGGACTTGAAACGTCTACTAATCTTTTTGCTTAAAAAACACTAGAATTTTTTTTTAAACCTTCCTAGTAATCGGCCGAACTCAACTTAAATATAAAAAAAAAATTATAATTGTTTTAAAATAATAAACCAATCAACAAATATTTGGAATTTAAAGGAAATATCTCAAGATATAAAATCGTCAAATGTTTACTGACCTAAAAAGTAATAAACTTGAAAAGTATCATCCTCTCCAAAACCACTCAAAAGCATCAATAAATAGTCTTAAAAATATCTAATGTAAATCATAAACTTAAATCATAAGTGCGGAAAGTAGAAGCGCTGGTCCTCGGGTTATGTGCACCGAAAATCCAGCAAGGTCAACCATCAAGACCTCCAGTAACATTAACATCATAATCACCTGCATCCATCACACCTAGTGAGTCTAAAGACAGAACACACCATAATCTTGATAACAAGTACTATGTATAAAATCACATGCAACAGTGAAAAATACTTTTTACGTAAAAATAGCATTTTCATGACATGCATAACATAAACCTCAACTTTTCCTTTTTCCTCATTTCATAACATAAATCCTTTCATCATGAACAAAAAAGTTTTTCCTTGTTATTGAATCCAGATAGTTAATTGTGACTTTTCACATCCTCAAAAAGTCGATAGATCCATCTACATGTAACCTACAGTACTGGACTGGCGGGGACACCAGCAACACTCTCACCGATCAACTGGACCTTGGCCTATCCTCATCGAAAGAAAATACGATCATCGGGCTCCCTATAGGGCATTTTCCCATAAATGGGCTCCATGTGTGGCCTTTTCCCTCACGATACCCACATTCTTATCCTCATATCCTCAATAGTCACAATTACTTCACTTCCTTCAACGTTTTTCATTTTCATCAATTTATAAAAATCATGCATTAAGTATTCTTTTCATTTTTTATAAAAAAACAAGCATGCAACATAACTTTTAATTTACTTGTTTCCTCATAAATTCCTTAATCATAACATTCCATAAATAAATCATAAAATTCCATAAACCATTAAAATAAAAATTTTAGCATAAAAAAATCCTTAAAGATTTAAAATAATCGTAATAGCATATAAAACAGCATTCATAGCATTGCCACGACGTTTACTAATTTTAGGTGTAAAAATGACCGTTTTGTCTCTGGACGTAAAATTCTTCGAATTTGAATTTTTCTTAATTTCATTGAGTCTAACATATCCCAAATAATTAGGTAAACTTAAATTATATTTTTCATAATTTTATTTTGCTTAAATATTAGACTTTTTAATTAATAATTAATTATTTGTTTTTAAGGCGTTTTAATCTCGAATAATTTCAAACTTTAATATAAAATTCGCAAATTTAAAACTCAGAATTTTTATATTATTTTAGCCCTCTTGAACCACGATTCGACACACGTGAGCCGTGTTTCGAATTATTTAGCTAATAGAAACCCTACCTCGACCCACAAGTTTCAACCGAGCCATGTCCAGATTTCCGCGAGCCACCGTCGACCATGCTGGACTAGACCCTGAACAACACCTTAGGAGACCCTCCTGACCCTTGGAACCCCCGGACAAAACCCCTAGCTCGAAACAGAAGCGACACTCCCAAGTGAAACGCATGCGGCTGAGAGTACCTCCTTGGCATGGACACCTCAAACTTGCGCCTAGGACCTAGCCAACCAAACCAGCCCTGAACCAGCCTCACGTGCACCTTCCTAGGACCCTAGTACATCACTATAGCCAAGCCCGAGACCCCAGGCATAATCGTGCAACCCCTGCGCGCTGCTGCATAAAGGCGCGCAACACTACCCTTTCTTGGGTGGGAGTCCTAGCCTTCCCGAGCCCTGTTCCTTGACTAGTACATAGCCTTGGCTAGCCCTGGTCCCAGCCGTGCCAAGCCATGCCAACCTACACCCCACAACCGAACCTTCAAGATCACAAAACAGAAGTATCGAACCAGCATATTTCCTTTGTGATATCCCTGTGTATGGTGTGTGTTCTAGGACCTTAAATCATGAAAAACAAGGCTTGATCATATGGCAGCCCTCTTGAACACATAAAAACATGAATTTGGAACTTAAAATCATAAGAATATCACATTTATATGCATTATTACGAAATTTTTTCATATGAACGTCATGCTTTTCATACACACATAATTTTAAACAATAATACGATGTGATATACGAGAAAGGAGATGTATAGCGTGCCTTTGCATTTTAAACACACGAATATTCGATGGCAATGCGAAGAACATTGACGTTGGAGACTAGACAGAACTTTTGTTCAAAACCTTGGTTGATTCCTCTTGAAAGTGGCGTGTGTGCTTGTGTTTTCTGAAAGGGTGGGTCTCGTGTGGTTTATGGGGGAGGAAGGGCGTGTATACTCATGAATTGGGGTAAGGTTAATTGCATATTATATAATTAATTACACCTTAATCAAGCATAGGCCGATTTGGTATGTAAATTAGGCCCATTAATGCTTAATTAAATGTTAAAAATAATTTTGTTTAAATAAGTTTGTGAATTTATTAGCTGGGTTGCCAAACGTTCATATTTTTGTTGAAAAAACCAACATCGATAAAATTTACGTCCCGGTATATAAAATCACCTCTAAACCCCTTATTTTCAAAAATGAGAAAAAGCATTACCCTTAATTTAAATAATGAAAAACTATTATTTAATAAAAACATTTTTCATTTTTTTTCAGCCATCGGTCTCCGTTCCTCGATCGCAACTCGAATAATCCTTAAAAATACAGTTTTATGCATAATGACAATAAAATCCTATTTAATATATAATCATGTATGTCATAATCAATTAAGCAATTAAAATAAATTAATTAACCATTTTCCATAATTCCAAGATTTGCATGCAGTTGAATTACGTCATCTTAATTTTGGACCTTACAATTCCTCTCCCTCCTTAAATAAAATTATGTCCTCGAAATTAGAATTTACTGAATAATTCTGGATAGCGACTCTTCAAGTCCGTTTCGGTTTTCCAAGCAGCTTCTTCTTCCAAGAGATTCAGCCACTTGACCTTGACCATTGGAATGACTTTGTTTCACGGTCTTCTTTCTTGCCTTGCCAAGATTTGGACAGGTCTTTCTTCATATGTCATATTTGGAGTCAGTTGTAGAGGTTCATAATTTAGCACATGTGACGGATTTGACATATACTTCTGCAGCATCGCAATATGGAACACATTGTGAATTCCAGAAAACAGCGGTGGCAATGCCATTCTATAAGCTAGTGTCTCAACCCTCTCTAAAATCTTGAACGGACCAATAAATCTTGGACTAAGCTTGTCTTTCCTGCCAAATCGCATAACACATTTCGTAGGTGCTATCTTAACAAACACATGGTTTCCCACTGCAAACTCTAGGTCTCTACGTCTCTTGTCAGCATAACTCTTTTCTCGGATTTGTGCAGTCTTCGATCTATCACGAATTTTGACTACGAGCTCGGCAGTCTCTTCAATCACATCTGGACCAATCTCTCTTCTTTCACCAACCTCTTCCCAATGAATAGGAGATCTACATTTCCTTCCATAAAGTGTCTCAAAAGGAGCCATCTCGATAGATTATTGATAGCTATTATTGTAGGTGAACTCCAGTAAAGGTAATTTTGGTTCCCAACTGCCTTGGAAATCAATAATACATGCTCGTAGTAGATCTTCCAAATTTTGAATAACTCTTTCGGACTGACCATCGGTTTGAGGATGGAATGTGGTACTAAATAATAACTTGTTCCCCATCGCTGCATGCAGACTCTTCCAAAAAGATGACGTAAATCTCGGATCTCTATCAGAAACAATAGATACAGAAATCTCATGCAGACGAAATATCTCTCGAATATATAACTTGGCATACTGAATCATGGTGAAGGTCGTCTTGATAGGTAGGAAATGAGCCGATTTCGTAAGATGATCCACTATCACCCATGTAGCATTGAGTCCCTTAATAGTCTTTGGCAATCCCATAACAAAGTCAATAGTAATATTTTCCCATTTCCACTAGGGAATATGAAATGGCTTAAGCTTTCCCGCTGGTCTTTGATGATCTGCTTTAACTTGCTGACAACTCTCTTCATGCCAGGCTACCAATATAACAACTGCAAATCTTTATACATCTTTGTGCTTCCCGGATGAATGGAATATGGCGTGTCATGAGCTTCCTTCATAATAAGATCTCTCAAAGAATCGTCACTAGGAACCCATAAACGATCTTGATAACAAACTATACCATCCACCTCTGAATATAACTTCTGGCCCTTGGCTTCATCTCTTGCTCTCCAATTTTGCAATTGCTCATCGGTAGAATACCCATGACGAATTCTATCTCTCAAGGTCGACTGTACTGATAATGTGTAAAGTTTCGGGGCCTCGCCCCTAGCATAAATTGTAAGCTCAAACCGCTGTATCTCGGATTGCAACGGTCTTTGAAGTGACAATTGAGTGATAACTGCTGCTTTTCTACTCAATGTGTCTGCCAGAACATTAGCTTTTCCCGGATTATAGCTAATCTCACAGTCGTAGTCCTTTACTGACTAAAGCCATCTACACTGTCTCTTGTTAAGTTCTTTTTGGGTGAAGAAGTATTTCAAACTTTTATGAACGGTGAATATTTTTCAATTCTCCCCATATAAGTAGTGTCTCCAAATCTTCAATGCAAAAACTACACTGCAAGCTCAAGATCATGAGTAGGTAGTTTTTCTCGTGGATTTTCAACTTTCTCGACGCATAGGCAATAACTCGGTCATTTTGCATCAGAATTGCACCCAAACCAAGTTTAGAAGTGTCGGCATATAAAACATGCTCTCCTTTCCCCGATAGCATAGATAACATTGGCACTGATATTAAGGCTTGCTTCAACTTATCAAAACTGTCTTGACACTCGGATCTCCAAATAAAGTTTGCATTCTTCTTAGTCAAGGATGTCAAAGGTACTGCAATGGATGAGAATCCTTGAATAAATTTGCGATAATAGCTAGCTAGCCCCAAGAAATTGCGAATCTCGATAACACTCTTCGGTATTGGCCACTCTTTCACTGCCTCAACTTTACTTGGATCGACTTCCACTCCATCACTAGAAATAATGTGGCCTAAAAATGCCACTCAATCAAGCCAAAACTCACACTTGCTGAATTGTGCCTATAACTTTATATCTTGCAGTACTTGCAGTGCTGTCATCAAATGACGACTATGCTCCTCCTTTCTCTTAGAATAGATCAAAATATCATCAATGAAGACTATGATTAATTGATCTAAATATGGCTGAAATACGTGATTCATGAGATCCATGAAGATTTTTGGCGCATTGGTAAACCCAAATGGCATGACCGTAAACTCATATTTCCTATATCTAGTACGAAATGTTGTCTTGTGAACATTAGACTCTCACTTTCAACTGATGGTACCCAGAACATAGATCAATCTTAGAAAATATCGATACTCCTTGTAAATGATTACATAAGTTTTCAATTCTTGACAGTGGATATTTATTCTTGATAGTGACCTTATTAAGCTCTCGATAATCAATGCAAAGACGCATACTACCATCTTTCTTCGTCACAAATAATATTGGAGCGTCCCATGGAGAATAACTAGGGCGAATAAAACCTTTGTCTAGAAATTCTTGGATTTGATCTTTTAATTCTTTCATTTCAGCATGTGCTGGACGATAAGGTTCTTTAGAGATAGGTACTGTGCCCGACATTAATTCAATATAGAATTCCACCTCACGGTCGGGTGGAATGCCAGAAACGTCCTCGGGAAAGATGCTAGGAAAAACTCTATCAATATAAACATCTTCTAACTTCTGACTAATATGAGCATGCGCAATTGTGACACATGCTAGAAAAGATTGGCATCCATGTCTAATAAGTTTCATCGCACATAGAAAAGAGATAATGTGCGGTATTGTTTGTTTCTCGCCGTCTCAAAGACAAAAGTTTTACCACTAGGCGGTCGATTAGAAACTGATTGCTGACGAAAATCAATCGAATCTTCATTTTATGATAACCAATCCATCCCGAGAATAATATTAAATTCAGACATAGGAAGCACAATAAGATCTGTCCGAACCACATCTTTAATTAAACGAATTTCCATATTCTTGACAATTTTAGACGTGAGCATTTGATCACCGGAAGGAATAGAAACTTTGAAACCCAAACCCATATCTTGAGGAGTAATATTAAATCTTTTGACAAAGGTTTCAGATATGAAAGAATGTGTAACTCCCGAATCTAGTAGTGCATAGGTTGCCACACCTTGAATGATAAACCTCCCTGCGGAGAAAACGACTTTTAAATCTTTTCGTGTTGAAGCTTAAGGAATTTATATAATTAATTTCCTAAAGTTATGTGAGGATAACGCGTAGTACTAATGCATTTCTTGAAAATTTTCATTTTAGCCCTTCAATTTTTTGAAATTTGCATTTTAGTCCCCAAATTTTTGAATATTTGCAATTTGATCCTTAATTAATACTTTTAATTTTTTTTTAAAATTTTTCATTTTGGTTCCTAAATTTTGAGAATTAAGTTTTTGACCCTTAAGAATTCGAAAATTTCATTTAGGTCGCTTAACTTTTGGTTAATTTCATTAAGGCCCTTACATTTTTCAGAAATTGCACTTAGACCCCTCAATAAATTTCGAAACCTTTAGTAACCGTTGATTAGGATTTTCTTTAAATTTTGGCCATGAAACTTTTTCTTTGGAATTAAATCATCCTTTACATAAAATAAGGCACAAAATTCCATATTAAGTTCTAGGGTTTCTCAAATCATAACTTAAATCCAACTAGGGTAGAACATGCAACCTAATTTTCATTAGGTTAAACTTGATCCCAATTAAATTCTAATAATCAATTTAACATTTCATGCAATAAAAAAACTATAAAAATGTTAAGTGACTAGGTTACCCGTAATGAGTGTAGTGTCAGCTTCTTCTTCAGCTTTTTCAGCATTCATAACAAAATCTTGTCCCACAGTAGGTGCTTTTCTCTTCGAGCAATCAGCCACCTTGTGCCCATTCTCCTTGCAGTAGAAACATTTGAATGTCCCCCATTCGCATTTGTCGAGATGTAATCGATTGCACTCCTTGCATTGTTGCCTCTCAGCAGGCTTTGGTGCTCCGAGAATTTGGGACTTTTTCTGTCCTTGTTTCTTGACTTGACCTTGATTTTTTTGAGGCCCTTGAGGTCTAGGAGGACTTGTATATGATTTCTTGTTTGGCTGATTGTTATTTTGGTGTTGTTGCCTCTTGCGCTGCATCTCAAACTCAATGTCTCTCAAAGATTGCTTAGATTGAAATGCATAAGTAATAGCAGTGGCATAGTGCAAAGGACGCATCATCATAACATTATTTTGTAAAGTGGGTCTTAGACCATCCATGAAGTGTCTAAGCTTCTCTGCTGGATCCCTCGCAATAAGGGGTACAAAGTGATAACCCCTATCAAATTTCTTCAAAGCTTAGCAACAGTCGAGTCTCCTTGAGGGAGGCTCATAAACTCTCTCTTCAGTCGCCCTCTAACATCAGCAGGGAAATACTTCTTGTAGAATATCTCCTTAAATCGTGCCCAAGTAAGAGTAGCAATATCAATAACATGCTCGGCTCCTTCCCACTATAAAGAATCATCATCCTTGAATAGATAAATGGTACACATCACACGGTTAGCATCCCCCATATTTAGATAATGAAAGTGTACCTCGAGTGAACGAATCCAACTCTCAGTAGCAAAAGGATCGGTGGTGCCTGAAAATTCCTTCGGCCCTAGCCTTCGGAACTGATCATACATGTCATGTTGTGGCCTAGGTGCCTGCTGCATCTGCTGTAACTGTTGTTACTGTAACTTCTGCTGCTGTAACTGCTGTTTGAAGAGATGAGCCATCCTCTCTAACGAGTAGCAGCATCCCTTGGAGGAGGTGTTGCATTTCCATTCTAATTCTCTTGTCGGTTCACACTGTTCTCAGCTTGATTCTCAATAACAGGGACATATCTAGGAGGCATTTTATCTGAATTTTTTCCAAATTCTAACGTAACCAAAATGTATTTAAATTTAAGTTTTCTAATCATGTGACATATCCTAATTCATTTAAAAATTTAAACATACAAAGCATATATACTCAAAAAGCTAGTAAACATGTAACGTAAACATATTATTCATATCATCATTCTGGTAACATCATATTAAATCATATAAAGCATGTAAACTTACAAATCGAGGCTTGATGACTGATCTTTCCGACGATGATGGTGGCACAACCCTTTACAGGACCTTTGCTCTGATACCAAATGAAACGTCCACTAATATTTTTGCTTAAAAAGTACTATATTTTTTTAAAAAAAAACCTTCCTGGTAATCAGCGAACTCAACTTAAATATATACAAAATATAAAATATTTTGCATCGTTTTAAAATAATAAACCAACCAACTAATATTTGGAATTTAAAGGAAATATCTCAAGGCATAAAATCATCAAATATAATGTTTACAAACCCAAACAGTAATAAAATTGAAAAGTATCATCCTCTCCAAAACAACTCAAAAGCATAAATAAATAGTCTTAAAAATCTTTAACATAAATCATAAGTGCGGAAAGTAGAAGCGCTGGTCCTCGGGTTATGTGCACCGACAGTCCAGCAAGGTCAACCATCAAGACCTCTCGGGTTATGTGCACCGACAATCCAGCAAGGTCAACCATCAAGACCTCCAGTAACATTAACATCATAATCACCTGTATCCATAGCATCTAGTGAGTCTAAAGACTCAACACACCATAATATTGATAACAAGTACTATGTATAAAATCACATGCAATAGTGAAAGTTACTTTTTACGTAAAAATAACATTTTCATGACATGCATAACATAAACCTCAACTTTTCTTTTTTCCTCATTTCATAACATAAATTATTTCATCATGAACATAAACATTTTTCCTTATTATTGAATTCAGATAGTTAATTATGACTTTCCTCATCCTCAAAAATTCGATGCATCCATCTACATGTAACCACAGTACTGAGCGACGGGGACTCCAGCAACACTCTCACCGGTCAACTGGGCCTTGGTCTATCCTCATCGAATGGAAATACGATCATCGGGCTCCCTCTGGGGCCTTCTCCCATAAACGGGCTCACTCTGGGGCCTTTTCCCACACGATATCCTCATTCTTATCCTCATATCCTCAATAGTCACAACTTTTTCACTTCCTTCAACGTTTTTCATTTTCATCATTTTATAAAAATGTTGCATTAAGTATTCTTTTCTTTTTTTTTTATAAAAAAACAAGCATGCAACATAACTTTTAATTTACTTGTTTCCTCATAAATTCCATAATCATAACATTCCATAATTAAATCATAAAATTTTATAAACCTTTAAAATAAACATTTTAGCATATAAAAATCCTTAAATAGTTAAAATAATCGTAATAGCATATAAAACAGCATTCAAAGCAATGCCATTACGTTTACTAATTTTTAGGTGTAAAAATGACTGTTTTACCCCAAGACGTAAAATATTTTTGGAATTTGACTTTTTCTTAATTTCATTGACTCTAACATGTCCCAAATAATTATTTAAGCTTAAATTATTTTTTCCATTATTTTATTTTGCATAATATTAGACTTTTAAATTAATCTTTAATTATTCATTTTAAGGTGTTTTAATCCCGAATAATTTCAAACTTTAATATAAAATTATTAAATTTAAAACACAAACTTTATATATTATTTTATCCCTCGTGAACCACGACTCGACTCCCGTGAGCCGTGTTTCGAATTATTTAGCAACTAGAAACCATAGCTCGACCCACAAGTTTCAACCCGAGCCATGTTCCTATTTCCTCGAGCCACCCTCAAACCATGCTGAACCAGACCCTGACCAACCCCTTAGGACACCCTCCTGAACCCTTGGAACCCCCGGACCAGACCCATAGCTCAAAACCAAAGCCACACTCCCGAGTGCAACGCTGCGGCCGAGGGTCCTCCTTGGCATGGACACCTCAAACTTGCGCCTAGGACCTAGCTAGCCCTAAACCAGCCTCACGTGCACCTTCCTAGGAACCTAGTGCATCACTCTAGCCCAGCCTGAGACCCCTGGATGAACCGTGCAACCCCTGCACGCTGCTACACCAAGGCGCACAACACTACCCTTTCTCGGGTGGGAGTCTTAGCCTTCTCGAGCCCTGTACTAAAGTCCTAGCATGGCTAGGACTCTCTCTGTAAGGCCCGAGATTTTATTCCTTTAATCTTAGATTAATCTGAAATGATTTATTCATTAATCGAGATGATTATAAACGGAACGGATCAGATCAGGAGAGCCGAAAGAAGAAATCACATTAAGTGTGAAGAATATGATCGGCGCATATGCGCGAATTGAATGCGCGCACATGCGCGGGACGTCCAGAATGTTTGGCGCATATGCGCGACGTAGATGGCGCACATGCGCGGGACAGACAGAATGATTGGCGCATATGCGCGACTTAGATGGCGCATATGCACGAGCAGGCAAGATGCTGGTGCGAGCTACCGGCGCATATGCACGACCTTGTTCCCGCATATGCGCGCAACGTGCAGCACATGCACGACGCCACTTGGGTTATCATGCAACGTGTGTGTGTGTATATATATATATATATATATATATATATATATATATAGAAACCTTGATTCCTCACCATTTAGATCAGGAAGGAAGGAAACGAGAACGTGGAAGCATTTCTTCAAGCAAAGAATTAGTGATTACGAGAAATCCGTCTATTAGATTTTAAATCCGACTTCAGTAATGATTTCCTAGCGACGCAGGCTACAATTGGACGTAAGTTTTGTTACGTTTAGACATGATTTGAAATTATGATATTGTCAAAATTGAATATGAATCAGATATGGTGTTTCTACTACATTAGACATTGTATAATTGAAGTCATATTAAAGAATAGACTGGTTATACAATTGTTATGATTTTCAGAGTTGAATTGATTGAGATTTGATATCAGAGTTGAGTTATTACTGATTTAAGTGTACCGATATTGAGATTATGAATTCTGGTATCATATCTGTGATGTTGAGATTGACGGGGTATCAAGACTGTATTGTTATGCTGTCGAAATATCAGTAGATTGATATTGATCAGATTCAGTTTTGATTGAAATTGATTAGATTCAGTAATGAATTAGATTGTATCGTGATATCATTGATATGAATTAGATTATACCTTGTTCAGATATGGATCAGATTATATACCGATTTGAGTATTGATCAGAACAGGTCTTGAATTGAGTTATATACTGATATGGTATTTATATGATTGTCATTATCAGATTTGGATATGGACAGATTGGGATACGAGACTTCGTCTTCATCAGACCGAGAAGACAAAGGTATAAATTGATGTTTATCCTGTTGTGGGGACCCAGACGCTAATCATTTTCTTAATCATCTTTGGGATTTAATTATCAATTAAGATAAAACAGGGTCTAAAATTTTTTATTTTAAAATGCAAGTGCGGAAGGTAATGGAATCAATCTATTATACAATCAGTATAATAATACAAATCTTGTACAACAATTATTCAAACTAGTCTAAGGTTCAACTACTAAATTTCAAGTATTAGACCAGGTCTACAATAAGTCCGGAATCACCACTCTAAATTCATCTTCCCTCATCATCTTTTTGACCCCGATCTTGTCCCACCTGTGGTCATGCACACATACAAACAAGACAACAGCCGGATAACTCCGGTGAGAATAAATCCCAGTATAAACAATGTATACATGCAATTATATGTAAAGCAATTATATATATATATACACATATACACACGTTGCATGATAACCCAAGTGGCGTCATGCATGTGCTGCACGTTGCGCGCATATACGGGAACAAGGTCGTGCATATGCGCCGGTAGCTCGCACCAGCATCTTGCCTGCTCGCGCATATGCGCCATCTACGTCGCGCATATGCGCCAATCATTCTGTCTGTCCCACGCATGTGTGCCATCTACGTCGTGCATATGCGCCAAACATTCTGGACGTCCCGCGCATGTGCGCGCATTCAATTCGCGCATATGCGCCGATCATATTCTTCACACTTAATGTGATTTCTCCTTTCGGCTCTCTTCCGTTTATAATCATCTCGATTAATGAATAAATCATTTCAGATTAATCTCAGATTACAGGAATAAAATCTCGGGCCTTACATTTCTCCCCCTCTTAGATCTGAGTTCGTCCTCGAACTCGCAAGTAATCAATTCAGATATATCAGAAGAAATGTATACCGAGTTTAAATCAGAACTCATTTCAATGAATCTATTTTGAAATCTCAATCTTATGTTAGATTCTATCTCTCAAATAATTTCTTTAAGATTCTGACAATCTTACTGTGTTTTCAACAACAGAATAATCTTCGTTCTGAAATATTTTTCTTTTACGGATCTCCGATTCCGCTCTGGAATAAGAATTCAAGAAGTATAATCTCATAATACCACTCGAAATAATTCTAACAGAACTAATCTCACAATACTAGCTATACAACATCTGTATATGCCCATCCACAGCTCATAGCGAGTCAACATCATCAGCTGTAATCAAATCTGTTTATCCATTCAAGGATATATTAAATCTCTGGCCCCAAATACCAATCGTCACCATCCGACATTGGCATATTTAGTCTGTCTGGTCTGAGCTATCTTCATTTTCTTCTGAATTTATCTACATTTTCTTTGTCATATTTCTAATCGTATCAGATCCTATCTCAGGTATCTCCGAGATATTATTCTTGTACTAAAGAAATCTGTAGTACTCACTGTACAATGTCTCATTTGTAACTATCTCATTATCCATCTGATAACCTGATAACTATTATCATACAATGGTTCACACAGCGACAATATTTCATATCAATTAGTGCTAGCATCCAGCACTATAATTCCACAAATATCTTCCAATATCTGGATAGTACGCTCTGGCTATCTGTCAGTCTATGGATAATAGGTGAATGAGTTCATGGTATATTCTGCCACAATTACAAACTCAATCAAGGTTCACAATCTGATATAATCTACTTCAACATTCTGGTCAATCTGACCATTTCTTGACATCGATCTTTGTCATCTGGCCATGTTTGTACGTCATCTTGTACAAACTAATAGATATAGATTGAACAATCTGTCAATCACAATCATATCATATCACAATCTGGAAAGTATTGCGGTGATCTCATTATTAAATTCATCGAATTATACTTCCCATGTCTAGTCAGAAATATACAAATTCTGTAATAAATCTTCTGATTTTTATCTTTCTATCTTCATTTATTGGCGATTCAGACATTTCAGTACAAATTCTGCCAACATTTCAGCATAAATTCTTCCATAACTGATTTAATCTGTCTATATCAAAACTGTCCGTTTGAATATTATACATTCTCAGTCACCAAAATGAAAACTGAATCCACTACTGTGTGTTGCTGACACTGTCTGTCATTTCAAATTCGAACTATTTGGTACAAACAAATCAGTTAATAATATAAATTAAAGAAAAATACCTACCTGGTATTCGGTTCTGACTATCGATATCAAATTCTGTTGTACAATTCTGAAACATTTGACATCACCAGATACTCATTCTCATACAGTACGAATCACATATCTGTCACTCTAATCGATGCTCTGCTCTGATTATCGAAATCTAGTTCTGAACAATCTGATCAAATTTCTGGACTGCTGTAATTCTCGAATTCAATTCTGATTCGATTTGAACGGTATATAATATCAACGGTTCAAAAATAGATTTCAAACATGGATTTAGCACAACAGTACTATCAAATCAGATTTAGAATATCAATAATCTATACTGATCTAGAAGCTAACAATTCTCAAGCAGTTCAAAACATAATCAGATAAGATAATCTGCCAACTTAGACAAAATAAATTTCTGACATTTCTGACAATTCTGAAATTTCTGAAATTTCTGATCTTTCTGATATCGGTATCATTCTCAGCCATTGATCATAATCTCAACTGTGTCAAAATCAATCGGTATACTAACTTCAGATATCACATACTCTGAATACAATCTGTTTCAAGCAGGATTCGTATATGAATAACTTCTGTATACAATAATCACAGTTCTCAGAATATTCAATACAATTTTCAATTGTTTGATTCAATCGATCAGATGCTGCGAATAAATCAAGATATCATAGATATAACGAGCATGAAATCATCAGAATATCTCTGAACATATTGAAACATGCCAAAGAGAAACACTAAATCAGATGTAACTCCTGGTCAGTACTCTTCTACTGATCTTTCAATTCTTTTAATTCATTCTGTATATTCAATGTCATTCTGTGCTGAATTCTAAAGCACAAACAGTACCTGATCTCAATTCAATTCTGGAATCTATTTTTCTGATATAAAGCAATTCTGAAATCTTATCTGGCAACACCAGCCAACTCGTATATCATTGGCAAATCTGTCAATGTTAGGCTCGATTTCAGTAGGTCTACTGAATACATAAGGATACCATCTGTTCCTTTCTGTAACAATCGAGTCATAACCATACAGATATCAAAGGGATTCTGAATCTAGAATCCTTACCGTGGAATCTCCACTCAGCCATATCCGGTCTAAATCATATATTCTCCTGAAAGAAATCTATAATAGTTCTGTACTTGTTTAGCAAATTAATATAAATGATGCGGTCAAATCTGAAAACACAAGTACATCATAATCTAACTCGATCTCATTCTTCTCTTACCGTAGTATAAAATATTTCACAACAATATCTGATATCAACATTTCCCCCAAAAGGTAACTGATAAACATAAAAATTATACATTAATTAAATGTTTTATAATATAAATAAATAGTTATTGTTTTATTAAATGTTTAAATATTATATGTTTCATAATAAATTGTATAAAATATAAGTTGTTGTGTAATTACAAGTTTTTACCATTTTTTACAGGTTCAATAAAACAAGAATAAACTTGGAGTTTCAAATGGGATTAAGATGATTCTTGGACCTGTAGAAAGTTGATGTTAATATCTACAATATTGATGGCAAGCATGAGATAAAAATCTTTTCACAAGTGGGATCAAATTAAGCAACAAATAAAGTTACCAAAGGAGTGGCAGTTTTACCATGCTCTAGTATTTTGACCATATCTCTCAAATTACTTGGTCAAATGGTTTGAAAAAAATACCACAACTAGACAACTCAATTATCCACATGTTTCTTTTATGTGAAGAAGCAAATTTGAAGAAGAAGATTTTCAAAAGTGATGTGTAATATAATATAATATCTTGGAACACCAATGAAGACTTTTGTGTAAAAAAATAATATTTTTATTTGTGGTTGTCTCCCCAAATTTGGCTATAAATAGGGGTGCATTGTAATGTATTGAGATATCCCTCATTCTATGAACAAACCTTTGAGTTCATAATATTTCTCTCTATATTTTTCTTTTATTTCTTCATTTAAATATAATTAGCATGATAATTTCATATTCAAAGTTTTACACTTTGAATAATGAACAGCTAACTTCCTAAAGTTGAGATGAAAAGGTGAAACTCTTGGCATGATAATAAGGTTACTAAAAGGTAAGAATCTATGTTTTATATTATTTAATCATTATTTATTGTTTATGTTATATTTATTTCTTTAAGTATTTTTATACCCTACTTATAAGTGGGAGTTTTGATTTATTGTTGCTATATGTTACACTAAATTCTTGGAACCATTTAAATGTTAGTTTGGTTTCACCAACCATTTAAAGTGGATGCCTTAATTTATTATATATGAATATATCATAATATTAATTTCTTGTTACCATTTAAATGTTAGTTTGGTTTTACCAACCAGGTGTTTACAAATACATATAGCACAATAAATACTTGACCACATTTATAAGTGTTGGTATATATTATATACTTATAAGATAATAATATATAATATAATATAAATATGATTATTTAATATATTGGAACTATTTTATTAAGTGGATTTCAATATTGTTCGTTAGTGTTAACTTTATTAAAATACCAAGAGTGGATCCTTTAATCTCAACTACTTAAATTAAAATTTGAAACAATTAAAATTTACCCATTAAAGATTCAAACAATTAAAATTAAAAAGAAACAAAAACAAAACAAAAAGACATTGTAGTGGACTTGTAATTAACTTAGCTTCCCTGTGGATACGATATCGGACTCTCCGAATTATACTTCTTGTGGACAACCTGCTCTTGGGAGTGCAACAATCAGAGTCGCAACAACTTTTTGGCGCCGTTGCCGGAGAAGTATAATTTAATTTCAAGTCTATTTAATTTTCTTTTATAGTTTATTTTTCTTTATTTGAATTTTTATTGCTTTTGTGTGTTTTTATTCTTTTACATTTGCATTTGCATTTGCATGAACATTTGGTCACGTACACTTAGTGGTCGACTCATTCGAAATAACCCTTTATTTTTACAAAACATGGCGGAAGAACCCATCCCAGAAAATGAAGATGAAATTCAATCTCAACATGATCATGATAGACGAAGAACACTTAGAGATCACATGAATCCTACACGTACTAGTGCACCTTCATGTCTAGTTTTTCCCTCTGATGCATCTCATTTCAATTTTAAGCCTGGTATTATCCAACTTTTACCCAATTTTCATGGCTTAGATTTTGAAAATCCATACATGCATTTACGAGAGTTTGAAAAAGTGTGCAACACATATAATGATCTAAATTGTAGCATGAACACCATTTGACTTAAGCTTTTTTCCTTTTTCTTTAAAAGATAAAGCTAAAACTTGGCTACAAAATCTTAGATCGAGATCCATTCGAACTTGGGATGAATTGCAACAAAAATTTTTGAAAAAGTTTTTTCCATCGCATAGAACAAATTCTTTGAAAAGGCAAATCATCACTTTCACTATAAAACAAGGAGAAACTTTTTATCAGTGTTGGGATAGATACAAAGAATTGCTTAATCTTTGTCCACATCATGGTTTTGAAATTTGGAGGGTTGTTTCTCAATTTTATAAAGGCTTAACACCTAAAGATAGGCAAATGGTTGAATTTATGTGTAATGGAACATTTGAAGATAAAGATCCAAACGAGGCAATTGAGTATCTCGATTCATTAGCTGAAAATGCTCAAAATTGGGACACTATAGGTACATTCGACCCATCAAACAAGATTCAATCTCCTACATCTGGTGGAGATATGTACACTCTCAAAGATGAACATGATCTTCAAGCTAGATTTACCTCTTTGGCAAGAAAAGTTGAGGCACTTGAATTGAAAAAGAATGGACAATTAAAATCTGTTCAAGAAATTGTGTGTCACATCTGTGATACAAGTGATCATTTTACAAAAGATTGTCCCACGTTGCCCTCTTTTAAAGAATGTCTCCATGAACAAGCCAATGTTTTGAACAATTTCAAAAGGCCAAATTTTGAACCATTTTCTCAAAATTACAATCCAGGTTGGCGAAATCATCCAAATTTTAGTTGGAGGAATGATAATGCTGCACAATTTCCACAACCACATTTTCAAAATCAACAAAATTTTCAAAATTATGCACCTTATGTTCCTCCACCTAAAAGGAATTTGGAAGATTTATTGAATTCTTTCATTGCAAAGCAAGAGTCTATCAATACTCAAACTGCTCAAACCATGACAGATTTGAAAGATACTCTTGCTAAATTTGCATCTGCACTTAATGTTCATGAAAAAGGTAAATTTCTTTCACAACCTCTGCCTAATCCCAAGGATCATCATTCACAAACTGGAACTTCTGGAACTCAATTGATGGATCAGGTAAAATCTGTTATTACCCTTCGAAGTGGTAAGGTTGTGGAAAAATCCATTCTTGAACCTTGTGAAGATGATGATAAATCAACTTCAAAGGGTAAGGAAGTGGAACCCATAACTTGCGAAGAGGAGGTTCAACAGACAGTGTCACCACCATTCCCTCATGCATTGAAAAATACAAAAAAATCAAATTTGAATTCTGATATATATGATATTTTTAAACAAGTAAAAGTTAATATTTCTTTATTAGATGCAATAAAACAGGTACCATCATATGCCAAATTTTTGAAAGACTTGTTCACTGTGAAAAGAAAATTGAATGTGAAAAAGAAAGCATTTTTAGCCGAACAAGTAAGTCCAATCATTTAAAATAATAATACTTTGAAATACAAAGACCCTGGTTGTCCTACTATTTCTTGTATTATTGGAGAACGAAAAATTTAAAAAGGATTGCTTGACCTTGGAGCTAGTGTGAATTTACTTCCATATTCAGTTTATCAAGAACTCAATCTAGGCAAGTTAAAACCTACTTCAGTAACACTTTTACTTGCTGATAGATCTGTTAAAGTGCCAAGAGGTATGGTAGAAGACGTGTTGGTCCAAGTTGATAACTTTGTATATCCTGTCGATTTCATAGTTTTAGATACACAACCTATTGAAGCTTGTAATGCAATTCCTGTAATTTTAGGTCGTCCATTTTTAGCAACTTCTAATGCTCTTATAAATTGCAGGAATGGAATAATGAAGTTGTCATTTGGTAACATGACTTTGGAGCTTAATGTGTTTAATCTTTGTAAGCAACCACATGACAAATGAGATGAAAGTGAAGATGAAAATCTTATTGAAACTCTTGTGGAAGAAAACTTTCAAGAAGGGAGTACTCGTGACCAATTAGATATTTGTTCAATCGATACTGTTAAAGAAAATATTGAAATTGATCTTGATGATTTTATTATGTATCACCCGTTACCAGGATCAGAAAAAGAAATTGAGGCAAAATATGAGAACAAAGACGAACCACCCATATTGAAGTTAAAACCCTTGCCAGAAGAATTGAAGTATGCATTTCTTCGAGAAGATGAAACATATCCGGTGGTAATTTCTTCCAAACTATCAAGTAATCAAGAAGGTATATTAGTTGATATGCTTAAAAGACATAAAAATGCAATTGGTTGGAAACTAAAAGATCTTAAGGGCATTAATCCACTAATTTGTACTCACAAAATTCACTTAGAAGAAAATGCTAAAACATCTCAACAACCACAAAGGAGATTAAATCCACACATGAAAGATGTTGTGAAACTGAAGTTCTCAAACTACTCGATGTTGGGATTATCTACCCTATTTCTGATAGTAAGTGGGTAAGCCCAACACAAGTAGTTCCAAAAAAATCTGGCATCACAGTGATAAAAAATGAAAAAGGTGAATTGTTAACAAGTCGAGTCCCATCTAGTTGGTGGATGTGTATTGATTATAGAAAATTAAATGACGCCACTAGAAAAGATCATTTTCCATTACCATTTTTGGATCAAATTTTAGAAAGAGTAGCAGGTCATCCATACTACTGTTTTCTTGATGGATATTCAGGTTATTATCAAATTCCCATTGCACTCGAAGATCAAGATAAAACTACATTCACATGTCCTTTTGGAACATTTGCATTTAGAAGGATGCCATTTGGATTATGCAATGCCCCAACAACATTTCAAAGATGTATGCTAAGCATTTTTTGCGACATGGTTGAAAATTGTTTGGAAATTTTCATGGATGATTTAACTATCTTTGGGAATATATTTGATAATTGTCTTGAAAATTTGGAAAAAGTTTTAAAAAGATGCGAGGAAAAAGGTCTTATTTTAAATTGGGAAAAATGTCATTACATGATTACTTCTGGAATTGTTTTGGGACATGTCGTGTCATCTCATGGAATTGAAGTTGACAAAACAAAAGTTGATGTCATTGCCAATTTACCCCCTCCAAAAACCCTTAAAAAAATTTGCTCATTTTTGGGACATGCTGGATTTTATATGAGGTTTATAAAGGACTTTAGTTTAATCTCTAAACCCATTTGTAACCTCTTAACAAAAGACACTGCATTTGAGTGGACTCAAGAATGTCAAAATGCTTTTGATAAAATCATTCGACATTTAACATCAGCTCCTATCATGCAACCTCCTGACTGGTCTTTACCATTTGAAATCATGTGCGATGCGAGTGATTATGCAGTCGGTGCAGTACTGGGTCAAAGAAGAAACGGTAAGCCATATGTGATATATTATGCAAGTAGAACTTTAAACAATGCTCAAATGAATTACTCCAAAACTGAAAAAGAACTTGTAACGATCATGGGCCATTAGGCTGAACCAAAAAAGGCCTCGGCCCATACCCACGCACCACTACTGGTCATGAGTCATTAGGATGGTCCAGCATGGGCCTCGCCCCATGCCCATGCACCGCCACTCATAGAATATCCCACTCCTGGAAAGTGGTTTCTTTCGCTTTCCCCAACACTTGAACCTAGGACCTCCAGGATAAGTACCTAGATTCCTACGTGTTGGTACCAGTTGGGCGAATCTAGGTACTTATCCTGGAGGTCCTAGGTTCAAGTGTTGGGGAAAGCGAAAGAAACCACTTTCCAGGAGTGGGATATTCTATGAGTGGCGGTGCATGGGCATGGGCCGAGCCCCATGCTGGACCATCCTAATGACCCATGACCAGTAGTGGTGCGTGGGTATGGGCCGAGGCCTTTGTTGGTTCAGCCTAATGGCCCATGATCGTTACAAAAAAAAGGGACAATGAGCGGCTCCTGGCAGGCTTCTAGGTGGAGGGAACATGAATGAACCGACCCACACGGGAATGAGAGGGATTCCAAGACTGTTCAATGTAATGTACTGTACAGTTGAAGAGGGCTTAAAAGATTTGATTTGTATTACTCATATCACGAAGGTGCATCTTCTTTTCGGTAGCTCATCACATAAGAACTCCAAAGATAAGCGTGCTTGACTTGGGGCAATTTTGGGATGGGTGACCTCCTGGGAAGGTGCGTGTGAGTGAGGACATAAACACGCTGGAAAGACTCGTCTTGATACAGTGAAGACAGTCGTCGAATCTGGGGCGTTACAGAACTACTTGCTGTAATATTTGCATTAGATAAATTTCGTTCTTATTTGATTGGATCAACGACTATTGTATTTACTGATCATTCTGCTATTAGATATTTGTTGACCAAACAAGATGCAAAGCCACGACTGATACGATGGATTTTGTTGCTCCAAGAATTTGACATTGTGATCAAAGATAAAAAAAGAACCGAGAATGTCGTAGCCGATCATATATCGAGACTAGTAACAGGATAATCTTGTGAAATGACACCAATTAACTCAAATAGAGAAGATTGGTCTCTGCGACTTAATTATGCACTTTGGGCATATCGAACAACTTTTAAAACATCATTGAATATGTCTCCCTATAGGTTGGTTTATGGAAAACATTGTCATTTGCCTGTGGAATTGGAACATAAAGCTTATTGGGCGATCAAAACTTTAAATTCAAGGATGGATGATGCCAACAAATTGCGTAAATTGCAACTTAATGAACTTGATGAAATCAGAAATGACGCGTATGAGAATTCAAGGATTTATAAAGAAAAAATCAAGTCATTTCATGATAAAACAATTCTTAGAAAATTTTTTGAGATTGGTAAAAAAATTTTGCTTTATAATTCTCGACTTCACATATTCCCAGGAAAATTACGATCAAGATGGACAGGCCCATATGTTGTAAAGCATGTATATCCTTATGGAGCTGTGGATATTGAAAATCCTAAAAATGGCGATGTTTTTAAAGTGAATGGACAAAGACTTAAACCATTTTTGGAAAATGAAATATTTCTAGAAGAGTTTATTTCCCTTTCTGATCCTTAAATGTTTATGTTGCATTTAATTTTGTTATTTTTTATTTCAGGTTTCTTTAATCTTTTTATTTCCCGGTTAAATGGCGAATAACGGTACTCCATGACTCTCATAGTCGGTTAAATCAGTTTCCCACAATTGCTGATACAAAAAATTAAAAAAAAATCATTTCTTTTCTTTTCAAAATGGATGAAATTCTCTCAAAAATTTGTAAATATTTTTCCTCTGTTTCTGAAAATGTTCTAAGAAAAATTTAAGCAAGAAGGTGTGAAAGATTGAGATTGCTAATGCAAAAAGGAATTCCAGAAGATATTCGTCTTGTAATAGAAGCTAAGGTCCGATTAGGAGGAGAAGTTCCACAATCATTGCTCATTCGGTATTTGCCTGGATTAGGAAAAAGCACTTATGCGAAAAAAGGAAGGGCCAAAAGTTTAGGGGTTTGTCATAAGTGTGCGAGATGGACTTGTGACAAACGATACAGATCTTTGGGATGTGTTTCCAATAACAGAGAAGATAAAATTGGTTTAATTAAGAATGGGCTGAGTAAGGAGTCTTTAGATAACATCTTATTGACTCTTGAGACGCATTCTAGTGGACATGTGCATATTGAACTTCTCCGTTTATGGAATGAAGAACCTAAAGGGGGGGTGAATAGGTTCTTTAAGGCCCTTTAGCGTTTTTAAAACGAGTTTGCGAAAATTGCAAGCAGAAGACTTGAGGGACAATCACAAATAAGTACGATAAATGAATGCGTAAAGTAAGTGCATAAAATAAATGCGTAATTTAAATGCAATAAAGTAAATGCGTAAAGTAAAGAGGGATAGAGATGTTTATGGAAGTTCGACGAAGAATCGTCTACGTCTCCCCTTCTCGATGAGGATCGAGGTATCACTATAACGACTTGGCTTTAGGAGCTCCAAGCTAGCTTTTACAACCACGCCTCGATGCGTCTACTTGGCCTTGAGGGCTCCAAGGATAGCCACGAACTTTACAACCCACTCGAGAGTATTACTTTCACTCTTTTTCTACAACTCTTTTGATATTACAACTCTTTTAATCAACGCACACAAGAGATAGTAGAAAGCTTTGTAAGAGACAAGAGAGAATGGAGTGGGATGATTGAGAATGCATCCTCAAAGGCCTATTTATACTAGTCTTGGAACCAAGGTTCGGATCTTCTGTTTATGCTTCGGAACTTCCGATCAATTTGCGTAATTTCTGGAATGACTTCGGATCTTCCGTTCTTGACTTCATAGGGTCCGAACATATGCTTCGGAGGGACCGATCAAACTTCGTTTCTTCCGAACAATTCTTTCAGACAGTGAATGAACAACTTCGGAAGGTCCGAACTCCAGTTCGTATCGTCCGAACATTCTCGCGTTCCGGAGATTTGAAATCTTCAACACTTCGTAGCTTCCGATCATGTCCATCGTAGCGTCCGAAATCTACTCAATCAACAGTCAGATCAAATTATCTCCGGATTGAAGCGATTTGATTGCTTGTGTTCGGAACGTCCGATCCATTCTTCGGAACGTCCGAACTTGCTCCTCGCAGCGTCCGAACAGCTTCTATTTTGCTTCTGATTGGCACAATTTCGGAACGTCCGAACCAAATTTCGGAGCTTCCGAACGTAACCTTGATCTTAATTTCCTGCATGCCTCAATATAAAACATTAGTACATTTTTAAGCCAAGTTTTGGTATCATCAAAACAAAAACTTTGGGATATGTTACAGCATTAAAAACATTAATCTCATCCTCGAGATTTGTATGCGTTTAAGGCGTAACAATCTCCCCTTTTTGATGATCACAAAACTTGGTTAAAAATTGAGAAACAATAATCAACATGAAACAATAATCAACATAATCTAAATGTTATTAAATAGCTCCCCCTTAATCAAATAACAAATCTAAGAGGTTGAATTAAGGCGAATTTATTTAATAACTATTTAATAGCAATTTTAACCAAATAAATTCTCCCCCTTTTTGCGATAATCAAAAAGACATAAGCATAAAGAGAGACAAATAAACAGGTAAAATATCCACTAATAAATGCAAGTCTTTTATACAATGATGCATAAAGATAAAATAAACAAAAATAACAAAAACATAAGCTAAGAATCCGCATCCCGCGACTCTCTATGGCTCCTCATCTCAGCCTCGATGGAATCAAGACGCGAGGAAGTCTCAGTATGATGGCGCTCTAAGGCAGACTCCAAAAGAGAGAAACGAGTCTCCAATCGCTCGAGATACTCGAAAATCCGATCGAAGGGTCCAGAGGGAGCAGGCGGAGTGAAGCCATGAGGAAGGTCATCAATGGTCAACAAAGGAGTGCTAATAGGGTCGGGACCACGCTGCTGGGATGTAGAGGGAATATCAGACGAAGGGGTAGGAGTGGTACCCGTAGTAGGAGGACCAGCGGGAAATCCTCTCGTCTAAATGTGAGGAGGAAGAAGACTGAAGGGAACATAAAAGTGTTCGGTCGGACGATAGGACGCAAAGATGCGATCCTTGTCGACGACCCAAGAGGATAAGACGGGATTCCAAGAGAGTCCCATCTTAACAACGGTATCATGGTCGATAGTCTCGTGAGGAGAAATAGACATGGATTCTTCACCGGCAAAGTCAATGTCAAAATGGGCGAGAATCCGGTTAATGAACCGGCCAAACGGAAAAGAGACGCGAGTAGAAGTAGCCGCGTACTTCATGGCGGACATAAGAAAACGGGGAAGGTTAAAAGGGCGCTGGGAGACTAAGTAATAGATAATGTATAGATCTAGATACTTGCAAGTGGAGAGGTCTCCACTGCGAGGAACAATGGAAGAAGTGATAAGCTTTTGAACAAGCTGAAGCTGAGGAGGAAGGTCCTTCGCATGAGGACGGTCATCGGCAGGAGTAGGCGGACGACCGAAGATGGTGGTCAAGGCAGTGACTCGATCAAAAGTGGGGTCATTCTCAGTCCAAGACTGAGAAAAGAACGTACTCGGTCCGTCTCGAGGAAGATCGAACCAAGTAGAGAGGTCGGCGGTAGAAAAAGAAATGAACCGACCCTGAACAATGGTAACAACACGAGTGTCATCACCACCAAGAACTAGGGAAAAGTTCGCATAGAACTGATGCATGAGAGAGGGGTAGATGAGATCGGGTACGGAAGGTAGAAAAAAATTTCCCCAACGTTGAGACTCAATAAAAGTAATCAACGTGAAGGAATTCGCACGGAGGTATTCGGTGTGAAGGGTACGACCAGGCAGAATGTTACGGTTTTCGAATTCAGGTGGGGTAGGACGAGGGTTGGGTGGTTGGTTAAGATCATGGTGAAAGGCACCGTGACGAGGGCGAACATTTCGGCCAGCTACGTTACGGCGCAGAGGCATAGTGAGTAGTGGGTGTTTTGTGTGGGGAAAGAAAGAAGGATGTGAATTAGCAAATGAATCAGAGGATCCGAACGCCTATTTATAGGCCCTGTTCGGACGGTCCGAACATGAGTTCGGAAGGTCCGGAATGCGAACAGATCGGTTATCTGGCAATACGTTCGGACGATCTGATTACCAATCGGACATTCCGATCCTAGAACGGAGGCTACGATGAGTAAACGGAGGGTCCGAAGTCCGACAGTTAGGCATTGGGAAGGCGCGAACATTAAATGACATCGGAAGGAGGTTCGGACGATCCGATGTGTGTTCGGATGGTCCGAAGAGTGAATCGGAGGTTCTGGAACCTATAGTCAGGTTCGGACGATCCGAACACGTTCGGTGGATCCGAAGTGAAACGAAGCATCCGAATAAGGAACGGTGATTCCGAAGTAGCCAAGATGAGGAACACCTAAAATTTAAAATATTTAGCACATAAATGAATGTTGAGCCATAATTATGGATAAATACAATTAATTTGTATTATCCGACATTATAATGCTCACATTAATAATACTCCCCCTCAATTTAACAAATATGTACGAGAGTATTTGACCAATGTTTACAACTCAATCATGCCAAGTTCACCACGCAAACGAGTAAAAGTAGATTCATCTAGTGGTTTTGTAAAAATATCAGCAATTTGATTCTTGGTGTCAACATAGTGAAGTTCAACATCATTTTGCTCAATGTGATCACGAATAAAATGATGTTGAATGTCAATATGTTTAGTACGAGAATGTTGAACTGGATTCTTTGTTAGACATATGGTGCTTGTATTATCACAAAAGATTGAAATTTTTGAAAAAGTAACACCATAGTCGAGTAATTGATACTTCATCCAAAGAATTTGTGCACAACAACTACCGGCAGCCATATACTCGGCCTCGGTCGTTGAAAGTGCAACACAGTTTTGCTTTTTAGAAAACCATGACACCAAGCAATTTCCCAAAAAGAAACAAGTACCACTAGTGCTCTTTCTATCCACCTTATATCCTCCAAAGTCGGCATCACAGTAAGCTTTTAAATCGAAAAATGAGTTCTTAGAATACCATAATCCGAGATTTGGAGTATTTGAAAGATATTTGAAAATGCGTTTTAAGGCGAATAAGTGTGATTCCTTTGGACATGATTGAAATCATGCACACAAGCAAACACTAAACATAATGTCAGGTCTACTAGCAGTCGCATAGAGTAGGGAGCCAATCATGCTACGAAATAACTTTTGGTCAACAGGTTTACCTCCCTCATCTTTGTCGAGTCTGACTGTCGTGCTCATAGGTGTGGATGAGGCTTTGGAAGACTCCATCCCAAACTTTTTGAGCATCTCCTTGATGTACTTCCCTTGGTTGACAAAGAAACCATCCTTGCATTGCTTGATTTGGAGACCAAGGAAGTAGTTGAGCTCGCCCATCATGCTCATCTCAAAGTGATCCTGCATAAGCTTAGAAAAATCTCTACACAAGTGTTCATTAGTAGCACCAAATATAATATCATCTACATATATTTGTACTATCAGCAAATCATTATCTTTAGTCAAGGTAAACAAGGTAATATCAACTTTATCCCTACAAAAACCATTAGACAGCAAGAAAGTAGACAATTTCTCATACCAAGCTCTAGGAGCTTGTTTCAAACCATACAAAGCCTTATCAAGTTTATACACATAATCAGATAAGTGCACATCTTCAAAACCAACAGGTTGCTCAACATACACTTCTTCTTTCAAATCACCATTAAGAAAAGCACTTTTAACATCCATTTGAAACAATTCAAAGTCTCTAGAGCAAGCAAAAGCAAGTAGCATGCGAATGGATTCTAGTCTAGCAACAGGGGCATAAGTTTCATCATAATCAATTCCCTCTTCTTGACTATATCCTTTAGCTACTAGCCTAGCTTTATTTCTAGTGATTGTACCATGCTCATCTAACTTGTTCCTAAATACCCATTTAGTTCCTATGACAGGTCTATCAGTGGGTCTAGGTACAAGATTCCAAACTTTATTCCTTCTAAATTCATTTAGTTCATCTTGCATAGCAATAATCCAAGAATCATCAAGTAAAGCTTCTTCTATGTTCTTAGGCTCTATGTGAGAAAGAAAAGCAAGATAATTGCACATATTAGAAGAGCGAGTAGATACTCCCTTCGATGGGCTACCAATGATGAGGTCCATGGGATGATCCTTGTGCGTAGTCCACTCCTTCGGAAGAGATGCGTCCTCTTGATCTTTAGGAACATCATCTAGGCTTGTGGACTCCAAATCTTCGCCAAGGATATCTATATCATCATCATCAGAAACAACAGGTCTAGGCAAGCAAGGGTTAGTTTCATCAAATATGACATGAATAGATTCTTCAACTAGTAAAGTGCGTTTATTAAAGACTCTATATGCTTTGCTAGAAGTAGAGTAACCAAGAAAGATACCTTTGTCCGATTTAGCATCGAACTTACCCAGGTTGTCCTTACCATTGTTATGGATGAAGCATTTTGATCCAAAAGCGCGGAAGTAAGAAATGTTAGGCTTTCTCCCTCTCCATAGTTCGTATGGAGTTTTCTTGAGAATTGGCCTTATTGATACGCGATTGATGATGTAACAAGCAGAACTCATCGCTTCAGCCAAAAAATATTTTGGTAGAGAATGCTCACATAGCATGGTCCTTGCAATCTCTACTAGGGTCCTATTCTTCCTCTCAACGACACCGTTTTGTTGAGGAGTTCTAGGACAAGAAAAGTTGTGACCAATGCCTTTGTTTTGACAAAAAAATGAAAAATTTTCATTTTGAAATTCCGTTCCGTGGTCACTACGGATTTGTTTGATCAAAAGATTTTTCTCATTTTCAACCTTTTTGACAAAAATTTTGAAATGATCAAAGGCATCACTTTTATGGGCTAAAAACAATGTCCAAGTAAAACGTGAAAAATCATCCACAATGACAAAAGCATAGGATTTACCTCCTAGACTAGTTGTCCTCGAGGGGCCACATAAATCTAGGTGAAGTAATTCAAGGGGCATAGAAGTGGATACAAAATTTTTATTTTTGAAAGATTCCTTTGTGTGTTTACCAAGTTGACAAGCATCACAAAAAGAATCTAATTTTAAATTCAGCTTTGGCATTCCGGAAACTAGGTCAAGTTTTAAAAGTTTTTCTATGGTGCTCATCCCAACATGACCAAGTCGTCTATGCCAAAGAATGTTGTCATCAACATTTAATGTTACAAGGCTTTTTATTTTTGAAAAAGATGAAATCTTTAAATCGACCTTGTAAACATTTTCACTTCTATAACCTTTGAAACTAATGGATTTGTCAGTTGTGAGTGATACAGTGCAATCGTGTGGTGTGAATTTGACTTCATAACCCCTATCGCACAATTGACTAATGCTTAGGAGGTTATGTTTAAGTCCTTTCACAAGAAGTACATCATCAATAATAGTAGAGTTAGATATACCTATTGAGCCGATGCCTTCTATGATCCCTTTGTTGTTGTCTCCAAAGGTCACCGATCCCTTTTCTTTTGGTCGAATGGATTGTAGCAGCTTCTTTTCTCCCGTCATGTGTCGAGAGCATCCACTGTCAAGATACCAAGTGCTCGATGACTTGTCTCCCCTTTGTCCCTACAAGATTGAGATACAGTTTGATAGTTGGTACCCGTTTCTTTGGGTCCTTTGAGGTTAGTAGTAGTTGGGGATTTGGGGATCCATTTCCAATAACTATTCTTATTGTGTTGGTGTCTAAGTTTCTTGCATTTAGGTCTTATGTGGCCTATCTTACAACAGTAAGTGCATGTTGGTGGTGTTCTTAGTTTTGCCTTTGCGATAAGACTAGCGAAGTTGACTGATTTCTTTTCATATCCTAGACCTCCTTTGTCGAAGTTACACCTTTGCATGCTCAAGAGGTTTTCTAGTTTACCGCTACTCACATTGAACTTGTTGAAGGCTTTCTCTAAGTCTCTTAGGTTTGTCTTGAGCCTAGTGTTGTCATGCATCCTAGCTTCTAGTTCAGTTTTAAGTTGCTTATTCTCATTTCTAAGTGACTTAGCCTTATTGTACATACTAGTGTAAGTGGAGAGTAATTCATCGTAAGAGGGTACCTCGTCGTCATCCGAGTCGGTCAGATGATCTTCCTTTGTCATGAAGCATAGGGTAGACTCCTCTTTGTTGTCGCTGTCGCTCCACGTGGCTAGAAGGGCCTTCTTCTTGTCTTTGCCGGCCTTCTTCTTGGAGGGACACTCGTTTGCATAGTGACCCTTTTGTTGACAGTTGTAGCAGGTCACTTCCTTCTCAATCTTTTTGTCCTTCTTGTTGAAGTTGGAACTCCGCATGAATCTTTTGAACTTTCTAGTGAGGAGTGCCATTTCTTCATCGTCGCTATCTTCAAGTTGACTGGTCAAGGCGATCCCTTTCGCCTTTACTTTGTCGTCATCTTTCTTTGTCTCCTTCCGGGTAGATACTTCAAGTTCATGGGTCTTTAGTGTCCCATGAAGTTGATCAAGGTCGTAGGATGCCACATCTCTCTTGTTGGATTCAATGATAGCCGTGCGCTTTGCATCCCATTCCGTCGATAGTGCTCGAAGGGCTCTCCTCCACACTTGTTTAGTTGGGTAGTTCTCACCAAGTTGGGCAAGCTCATTGATGATTTGGGTGAGCCGCCAGAACATGGTGTCGATATCCTCCTTGGGTTCCATCTCAAAGGTCTCGTACTTGAGTTGGAGAAGATCTATCTTCGTTTCTTTGACTTGATTGGTTCCCTCGTGGCAAATCTCCAATTTGTCCCAAATCTCTTTAGCGGAGGTGCAAGCCGAGATTCGGTTGTATTCATTCATATCTAGGGAACAATGAAGAATATTCATAGCTTTAGCATTTTGAGAGATAAGTTTCATATCGTCCTTGGTGAGGTCATCCATTCCCTTAGGAATTTCCTTATCATCCACCGTTTTCATGGGGATATAGGGACCTTTCACCGTTATTTTCCAAAGGTCGTAATCGACGGATTGGATGTATAGAGATATTCTATTCTTCCAATATTCGTAATTAGTACCATTGAAAAGAGGAGGACGATTTGTGGATTGTCCTTGGGCATACTCGCTTGCTAGATTGGCCATTTTTAAAAGATTTTGAAAAAACTGGCTCTGATACCACTTGAAGAACCTAAAAGGGGGGTGAATAGGTTCTTTAAGGCCCTTTAGCGTTTTTAAAACGAGTTTGCGAAAATTGCAAGCGGAAGACTTGAGAGACAATCACAAAGAAGTACGATAAATGAATGCGTAAAGTAAGTACGTAAAATAAATGCGTAATTTAAATGCAATAAAGTAAATGCGTAAAGTAAAGAGGGATAGAGATGTTTATGGAAGTTCGACGAAGAATCGTCTACGTCTCCCCTTCTCGATGAGGATCGAGGTATCACTATAACGACTTGGCTTTAGGAGCTCCAAGCTAGCTTTTACAACCACGCCTCGATGCGTCTACTTGGCCTTGAGGGCTCCAAGGATAGCCACGAACTTTACAACCCACTCGAGAGTATTACTTTCACTCTTTTTCTACAACTCTTTTGATATTACAACTCTTTTAATCAACGCACACAAGAGATAGTAGAAAGCTTTGTAAGAGACAAGAGAGAATGGAGTGGGATGATTGAGAATGCATCCTCAAAGACCTATTTATACTAGTCTTGGACGCCAAGGTTCGGATCTTCTGTTTATGCTTCGGAACTTCCGATCAATTTGCGTAATTTCTGGAATGACTTCGGATCTTCCGTTCTTGACTTCGTAGGGTCCGAACATATGCTTCGGAGGGACCGATCAAACTTCGTTTCTTCCGAACAATTCTTTCAGACAGTGAATGAACAACTTCGGAAGGTCCGAACTCCAGTTCGTATCGTCCGAACATTCCCGCGTTCCGGAGATTTGAAATCTTCAACACTTCGTAGCTTCCGATCATGTCCATCGTAGCGTCCGAAATCTACTCAATCAACAGTCAGATCAAATTATCTCCGGATTGAAGCGATTTGATTGCTTGTGTTCGGAACGTCCGAACCATTCTTCGGAACGTCCGAACTTGCTCCTCGCAGCGTCCGAACAGCTTCTATTTTGCTTCTGATTGGCACAATTTCGGAACGTCCGAACCAAATTTCGGAGCTTCCGAACGTAACCTTGATCTTAATTTCCTGCATGCCTCAGTATAAAACATTAGTACATTTTTAAGCCAAGTTTTGGTATCATCAAAACAAAAACTTTGGGATATGTTACAGCATTAAAAACATTAATCTCATCCTCGAGATTTGTATGCGTTTAAGGCGTAACATGGAACAATTCCAAGATGAGCGTCGTAGTCTTGGGAATCCGACTAAAAAAGACACTGTTTGGCAATTTATAAGAAAATTGGATGGGAAGCATATCCTCGACTCATAGAAGGCGTTGAAGCCGTTTCTGGACGTAAAACCAGAGGAAAATTGTGAGCCACAATCACACTACTGTTTATATGCATGTGTGTCATTATTGTTTTTACTATTTATTCTGTTTACAGCTGTGACCCATAGTTTTGTTATGATAACATATTACCCCTATAAAATCTCTCATCTTTCTCTCTATTTTCACAGACCAAAAAAGAAAGTAAAAACATGGCTGGATCCTCTACACAAACATTGAAAAATATTTGTGTATTTTGTGGGTCGAGTCCTGGAAAAAATGAAGTGTTTGTAGAAGTAGCGAATAATCTTGGAAAGATATTGGCTAAGAGAAAAATTCACTTGGTATATGGGGGAGGTAATATTGGGTTAATGGGATCTGTTTCAACATCTGCTCATCTTGGAGGTAGTCAGGTTTTGGGTATTATTCCTACAGCTTTAGCTAAAGGAAATATTACATGTGTTACGATTGGGGAGGAATAAAAGTTTAGGAAATATTCTATGTATGAAAGAATCACTCAAATGATTAAAAATTCTGATGCTTTATCACACTACCAGGTGGTTTTGGTACATTAGAAGAAATTTCACACTGTTTCTTGGGCACAACTTAATATCCATAATAAACCTGTGGGCTTGTTGAATATCAATAATTATTATGATAGTTTGTTGACATTTCTGGATAAAGCTGTGGAACAAAATTTCATTTCAGAAAATTCACGACGGATGCTCATCTATGCTTCGACTGCCGACCAATTAATTGATAATTTGGAAGCTTTTGTTCATAAGCATGATCCGATGATAACAAAGATCAATTGGAATCAAGCAGTAAGAAAAGAAAGTTGGATCATTGATTCAAAAGTCGTGGATTGGTTTGCGTTTGTTTCAGTTTGTTATCTTCAATAAAATTCTAGGTGATATCTCTTTCATTATGTACTCTTTATTAATAGTTATTTTAACATTAGGGACAATGTCATATTCTGATTGGGGGAGAACAAACTTATAAAAAAAAATTTAAAAAAAATTAAAAAAATATAAAAATATATATATTATTTTATAATAAAATCATGTTTATTGCTTGTATCTTTGTAATTTTTGCAAAAATATCATACATTACATATTTGAAAGGTTTAAATTAGAAAATGTATTAATCTATCTAAGGATGTTTAATTTTTATTTGAAAAAAAAAGTCAATTTTAATATTCTGATCAATATAAAAATATGATTTATGAAATCTTTTTGAGTGATTAACCTTTGTGATAAAATCAGGTATTAAAGTATATGGCCCAAGATATACCTTATAAGAGTGCCTAAAATTTTTAACTCACACATATTTTGTAAGTGAGTGGAGAGGACTGAGAAAAAAGCTTTCGAGCCTTTATTGATCATGAGAGAGACTATCTATTATTTAGATCTTGAGTTCTTATTTTGAAAAAAAAAATATTTCCTGAAAAAAAACAAAAAGAAATATATTGAAGTTCTATGTAATTTTTAAGTTATATGCTACGACTCATATATCTCTCATAAAAAAAAAGAGAGAAATTTATTGTACAAATTAAATAAATATGTGGTCAAGAAGCATAAACTTAGTCTGATTCCATGTTATGAAAAAAAAAAGAAAAAAATATATCAGGAAAAAAATATATAATAAGAACAACTAGATTTTGAAACAATGGATTTTCTATCTTTTGATTAGTTTAGCTCGTCTGTCTGTCTGCATTCTGTAAACCATTTTTCTGAGCATTTATCTGTATTCCAACTCGATGAGAGTAATCGTTGCCATAAATTGAAACATTTATTAACCTGTGAGGATATGGGGTTGAGACTCTTACTAGGAATTTCTGGAGGCCATGTACATTTAACTACCTGAAATAAGCTTTGAATTGATCATTTCAAATTATTTCATAAATTATAATTATGATGATCTTGATATAACTTTGACAGTTTTCAAATTTAATTTAAATACTTAGATAGTTCTTATTGCATTTCTATTTAAATTAATCAATATGTTTTGTATTGCTATTAACGCTTAAATTTCTAGGGACTAGCAATAAGCTGGTTGGGAGGTGTGATAAATATAAAAATTATACATTAATTAAATGTTTTATAATATAAATATATAGTTATTGTTTTATTAAATTTTTAAATATTATATGTTTTATAATAAATTGTATAAAATATAAGTTGTTGTATAATTACAAGTTTTTACTATTTTTTACAGGTTCGATAAAACAAAAATAAACTTGGAGTTTCAAATGGGATTAAGATGATTCTTGGACCTGTAGAAAGTTGATGTTAATATCTACAATATTGATGGCAAGCATGAGATAAAAATTTTCTCACAAGTGGGATCAAATTAAGCAACAAATAAAGTTACCAAAAGAGTGGCAGTTTTACCATGCTCTAGTATTTTGACCATATCTCTCAAATTACTTGGTCAAATGGTTTGAAAAAAATACCACAACTAGACAACTCAATTTTTTACATGTTTCTTTTTATGTGAAGAAGCAAATTCGGAGAAGAAGATTTTCAAAAGTGATGTGTAATATAATATAATATCTTGGAACACCAATGAAGACTTTTGTGTAAAAAAATATTATTTTATTTGTGGTTGTCTCCCAAAATTTGGCTATAAATAGGGGTGCATTGTAATGTATTGAGATATCCCTCATTCTATGAACAACCTTTGAGTTCTTAATATTTCTCTCTATATTTTTCCTTTATTTCTTCATTTAAATATAATTAGCATGATAATTTCATATTAAAAGTTTTACACTTTGAATAATGAATAGCTAACTTCCTAAAGTTGAGATGAAAAGGTGAAACTCTTGGCATGATAATAAGGTTACTAAAAGGTAAGAATCTATGTTTTATATTATTTAATCATTATTTATTGTTTATGTTATATTTATTTCTTTAAGTATTTTATACCCTACTTATAAGTGGGAGTTTTGAATTATTGTTGCTATATGTTACACTAAATTCTTGGAACCATTTAAATGTTAGTTTGGTTTTACCAGCCATTTAAAGTAGATGCCTTGATTTATTATATATGAATATATCATAATATTAATTTATTGGTACCATTTAAATGTTAGTTTGGTTTTACCAACCATTTAAAGTGGGAACCTTGATTTAGTGTTTACAAATATATATAGCACAATAAGTACTTGACCACATTTATAAGTTTTGGTATATATTATATACTTATAAGATAATAATATATAATATAATATAAATATGATTATTTAATATATTGGAACCATTTTATTAAGTGGATTTCAATATTGTTCGTTAATGTTAACTTTATTAAAATACCAAGAGTGGATCCTTTAATCCCAACTACTTAAATAAAATTTGAAACAATTAAAATTTACTCATTAAAGATTCAAACAATTAAAATTAAAAAGAAACAAAAACAAAACAAAACAAAAAGACATTGTAGTGGACTTGTAATTACCTTAGCTTCCCTGGATACGATATCGGACTCACCGAATTATACTACTTGTGGACAACCTGCTCTTGGTAGTGCAACAATCAGAGTCGCAACAGTAAGTAATCAATACTACAGTACAAACAGATCCACTAGATACATCATATCTCAATGCAACTCAATTATAGATAATCGTAAGAAATGCATTAGTATATATCAATACATATGCAGTCCAATCATAAAAGAACAGTACCTGCCACTATATCATCAAGTGTCTCTTGGGTCTGTTCCTCGATCACTACCACCAGATGGTCTTGTTCCCTGAAATCTTCGGGACCCTTTCTGTGGACAAACTCTAGCAAAGTGTCCCGGCTGTCGGCAGATACGACAACTACCAGTAACTCCCTGGCATTGCTCCGTGGAATGTCTTCCTCCGCAAGTTCTGCAATACACTCCAGTATAACTCGGACTAGAACCACTGGAGCTAGATGAACCACTCAGTCCGCTCCACAACTTCTTAAACTGTTTCTTTCGAATTTTCAGCAAATCTTACTTTCCACTCGTGCTGCCGCAATCGAATCGAAGAGAGGATTGCTGTGTCTGGGGTTGCATCACACACACCCTTTCTAGTTGTCTAATCAGACTCGCCTCCGCTCTCTTCGCTCTACTCAGGGCATCAGCAAAATGGTAAGGTCGCTGTATATTCATCAATGCAACTATCTCCGAATTCAATCCTCTGATGAACTGATCCGCTATAGCTTCATCATTCCCAGCTACATGAGGAGCAAAACGCAGTAGAGTAGAGAATTTAGTAACATATACTTCAATATTCAGTTGGCCTTGTCTCAAATTCTCAAATTCTGATTTCTTGTCCTCTCGGTACGAAACTGAGAAAATTCTTCGATAAAATTCAGTTCTGAATATTTCCCACGAAATCACCGTACCTCTATGTTCTAACATTCTTTTCCTTGTAATCCACCAACTCCTAGCGGCTTCTCGTAACTGGTTAGGCACCATTTTAACTCTCTGTTCATCTGTACAATCAAGTAAATCGAACAGTATTTCTATGTCATCAAACAAGTTCTCACAATCTTCAGACGTCACGATACCACTCAGAATCGGAGGCTGCAATAACTGAAACTCTTTCACCTTTGTTTCCATCTGAGTCTCTGATACATCTATCTGTTCAGTCGAAGTACTACCCCTTTCTGGAATTCTTCGTGGAGGTATATCTGCTTATCAAAACATTAGTACCCAAATACTACAAATCTGTTCCAATCTTTCTCTGATCATCTTACTGCTGATCAAGAATCAAATCTGATTCATACTCAATAATACATATTACCAATCCAAATCAGATAATTAGATAGCATGCATTTCAAAGCAGTAAAGCATAATCTCATGCTAGCACACACAATGTAAGTCAACATTAAAATAAATCTCATGCTAGCAATCACATGCAAGGAAAGAAAACTCAATCTACCCCGCTCATTCTCTTCTATCTCAGTCTAAAGGATCTATCGCTCTGATATCACCTGTTGTGGGGACCCGGCCGCTAATCATTTTCTTAATCATCTTTGTGATTTAATTATCAATTAGGATAAAACAGGGTCTATAAATTTTTCTTTTAAAATGCAAGTGCGGAAAGTAATGGAATCAATCTATTATACAATCAGTATAATAATAAAAATCTTGTACAACAATTATTCAAACTAGTCTAAAGTTCAACTACTAAATTTCAAGTATTAGACCAGGTCTACAATAAGTCCAGAATCACCACTCTAAATTCATCTCCCCTCATCATCTTTTTGACCCCGATCTTGTCCCACCTGTTGTAATGCACACATACAAACAAGACAACAGCCGGATAACTCCGGTGAGAATAAATCCCAGTATAAACAATGTATACATGCAATTAACTGAATTAACATAAAAGCATGAATTATATCTTTGCACATGTATCAAAATCGAACAACATGTACCAATATTAGTTTGTAAATAAAACATGAATCGTAATCTAAGAAACATAAAGCAATACATATCTGTAAATCAATTCTAGTCTCAATATCTAAGACTCGACTCATCTCTCATTCTAATCTAGGGATCCCGGTGAATAGGAATGTAACAAATCTCCCACCTATCTCTTATGTTCGCGGAGGTTGAAATTGATACGTTCCTATTTACGGACTTGGCCCTCGCTGTATCGAATATCTATGATAAGAGCGAGTCTACTCATAATCACATCGATATTGTAATGCCCCAGAATTGTCGTAGAATTGATCAGACAAGATTAATGAAATATCCCAAGACTTGTAGAATTGATCAGATAAGATTATGGGATGTTGCTCGGAGCAAAATATAATTTTTCAGAACGTGCAAGACCGCACCCGCGCCCTTGTTTACACCACACCCGCGGTGTAAGTCCAGTAGGGTAGGAATTTTGGGCGAAGCAAGACCGCACACGCGGTCTTGCATACACCGCACCCACGGTGCCAGACCACACCCGCGGTATTGGAAGAGCCACACCCGCGGTCATGAATTGTGCATTTTAGATAGAATTGCCGAGACTGAAGCGCACCCGCGGTGCTGCAGGGACCGCACCCGCGGTGTGATGTGCAATGCGAAAAATATGCCACGTTTTTGTACATGCATGTAGTATATATAGGAATGGAAGTCGTGTCTTCCTCTCAGTTTTTCAAGGGAAATCGACAGCTTAGAGAGAGGAACTTTCCTCTTTGCGTTGGAACTGGATTTACGAAGAAACCGTGTAGCAGAATTCGAATCCGACTTCAGTTCTGAGTTCCTCTCGACTAGAGCTGCACAAGGACGTAAGTTTTATTACGTTTTGCAGTGTTTTGAAAATATGATGTTGCTAGAATTGCATGGGATTCAGATATGGTGTTTCTACTACCGTAGACAATGTAGAATTAAAGACAGATTAAAGAACAGACTGTTTCTGTAATTGTTATGATTTTCAGAAAATATTGATTGAGATCAAACACTAGATTTGTATTGTTCTTGATTGAAGAATGAATAAATGATTATTCTTGTATGTCTGGATAGATTATTCAGTAGATATGTGAGGTCAGATCAAAGAAAGAATATCGTATGTCTGTGTTTTGTATTTCAGCATCTCTGAAGATGTATTTGTTAGATATTCATATGCTGGAACAGATTGATCAGATTCAGATATGATTTAGATTATATCGGGATATTATTGATACGACTCAGATTGTATCTTGTTCAGACATTGATCAGATTGTATACTGAATTGAGTATTGATCAGAACAGATTGTGAATTGAGCTACACAGTGATACAGTGTATTTGATTTTGCCGTTTCAGATCGGATATGGACAGACTGGACTTCAAGACTTCGTCTTCCTCGGACGGGGACGACAAAGGTATAATTCATGTGATATTCGGGAAGAAACAACTCAATCGAGATCATCCTTGAGTTGCCCAATAAATCACATACTATATTCTTGTTTATGCTTTATCTTGATATGATTATGTTTGTTATAGATCGATTTGCTTATAGAACTTGTATGCAAATCATGTTCAGATGATTATGCTTGCTTACAGATTTTGTATTCATGCATTAAGATAGGAAAGTCTGCGAGATCATCCAGACTTCTAGACGTTCAGCGATATCACAGCTTAGGGGAAGATCACCGCCCCTATTGTAGATGCGGATACAGATCAGGCCGAAGTCTAGGAATAAGACGTACAGCACCTCGATTGGTAGGGTAGGTGACAGACAGTGACGTCTTATTCACCCCGGGATCCCTAGAGTTATAGATCGAGTCAAGTCTAGACATGATTTGATTAGGACTTCATGCTTATATGGATGTGGCTCCTAGATCCTGGGACCCATCGTTATTACTTTCAGTTGTGCTAGCATGTTTTATGATTTAGATTGTTGATATGCATGTTTATCTGATTTGAGTTGCATGCTTAATTTCATAAGATTATGAAATATATTGTGTTTATACATGATCGCATGTTTTATGAATTAGTTTGTTTATATACATGTTTACCATGTTTTATACTGGGATTTATTCTCACCGGAGTTATCCGGCTGTTGTCGTGTTTTGTATGTGTGCATGACAACAGGTGGGGCTGGATCAGGGTCGAGAAGATGACGAGAGAAGACGAGTTTAGCGTGGTGATTCCGGACTTACAGTAGATTGGATTTTACTACTAGAATTTTAGTAGTGAACATTAGATTAGAATGTTGTACATTATTGTATTTTTAATACTGAATTGTATTTTATATACAGACATGTATAGTAATTAGAGTCCCTTACCTTCCGCAGTTATAATTTAAAAAAGAAAAAATTTTTAGACCCTGTTTTATCTTAATTGATAATTAAACCCCAAAAAGACGATTAAGAAGATGATTAGCGTCCGGGTCCCCACAACAGGTGGTATCAGAGCGATAGATCCTTTAGGATGAGATAATCAGAGCCTTAGGTTCCATAACTGAAGGGTCCTTTAGCGATAGATCCTTTAGATTGAGATAGTCAGAGTTGATAGATTCTTTAGACTGAGATAGCAGAGAATGAGCGGGGTAGATTGAATTTTCTTTCCTTGCATGTGATTGCTAGCATGAGATTTATTTCAATGTTGACTACATTGTGTGTGCTAGCATGATTTATTGCTTTCCCTATTACATGTTGTTTGTTATCTGAGTTGATTACAGCATGTAATTGTTAAGCCTGAATCAGAACCGAGTCTGAATCAGAGGTATATGATCAGAGGAGGGCTGAGACAGATTGTATAGATTGTGTACTAATCTGTGGGATATTCAGATATACTGCCGCGAAGAATTTCAGAAAAGGGCAGTACTTCTTCTGAACAGATAGATGCATCAGAAACTCAGATAGAAGCAAAGTTGGCAGAACTTCAGTTATTTCAGCCGCCGATGTTGAGTGGTATCGAGACATCGGAAGATTGTCAGAACTGGTTGGATGACATAGAAATACTATTTGATTTAATTGCTTGTACAGAGGAACAGAAAGTTAAATTGGTATTTCTCCAGTTACGAGAGTCTGCCAGAAGTTGGTGGGTTACCATGAAAGGAGTATTAACACAACGTGGTACTGTGATCACGTGGGAAGTCTTCAGAGCTGAATTCTACCAAAGGTTTTTCTCCGTTTCGTATCGGGAGGACAAAAGAGCAGAATTTGAGAATTTGAGCCAAAGACAAATGAATGTTGATGAATATGCTGCCAAGTTCTCTACTTTATTGCATTTTGCTCCTCATTTAGCTGGGAATGATGAAGCTGTAGTAAATCAGTTCATCAGAGGATTGAATTCGGAGGTAGTTGCATTGATGAATTTGCAGCGACCTTACCATTTTGTTGATATCTTGAGTAGCGCAAAGAGAGCGGAAGCGAATATGATTAGACAGCTAGGGAGGTTGTGTGTGAAGCAACCCCAGACGCAGCAATCTCCTCTTCGAATTGAGCGTGGTAGTACGAGTGGAAAGCAAGATTTGCTGAAAGCTCAAAGGAAGCCATTCAAAAAGTTGGGAAGTGGTTCCTCTAGCTCAAGTGGTTCCAGTCCAAGTCATGCTGGGGTGTATTGCAGGACTTGTGGGGGGAGACATCCCACAGAGCAATGCCAGGGAGTGACTGGTAGTTGTCATATTTGCAGACAGCCGGGACACTTTGGTAGAGTCTGTCCCCAGAAAGGTTTTCGAAGATCTTAAAGCACAGAGTCATTGGTGGTAATGACTAAAGAACAGACCCAGAATTCGCAACAGGTACTATTTCTTTTATGATTTTATGCATGGGTATTGATATGTACTAATGCATTATTTATGAGTATCTGTGATTGAGTAGCATGAAGATATGCTATATTTGTTGGATCTATGGTTACTGTAGTATTGATTCCTTGGTTGTTGAGGAATATGTTGATATCAGAAATGTCTGTGACATATGATATACTACGGTTAGATAAGAATGAGATTGAACTAGATTGTGATGTACTTGTATTATATGATTCTGATTGCATTATTGACATGTATATGCTAAACAAGTACAGAAATATCGTAGAATGTGTGCCAGAAACGGTAAGATTCAGACCAGATCTGGCTGATAAACGGAGATTTTCCGGTAAGGATTCTAGATCCAGAATTCCTTAGATTATTGTACTGTTTATGACTCGATTATTACAAAAAGGAACAGATGGTATCCTTATGTACACAATAGATCCAGTGAAATCGAGTCTAGCAGTGACAGAGTTGCTAGTAATATAATAGTTGACTGGTGTTGCCTAGATAAGATTTCAGATGTGTTTGATATCAGAAAGGTAGATTTCAGAATTGAATCAATACCGAGTATTGCTGGTATATTAACATAGAACAGAATGATTGACAGAATTGATATAATTGACAGATAAAAGAACATTAGCTGAGAAATTCAGTTGATTGAGTATTTCTCTGGAAGATATTTCAGTTCTGTTTCTAAATTGATAGATTTTATGTTCAGAGGTATTCTGAAAAATTATGCTTGGTATATCTATGATTTGGTGATATATTGCAGCATTTGATTGATTATATCGAATATTTGAAGATTGTATTAAATATTCAGAGAACTATGATCATTGTATACAGAAATGGGTCAGGTATGAATCCAGTATGCAGTATGGATACAATGTTTATTCAGAATATGCAGTATCTGAAGATCGATTGATTTAGATAGTTAAGACAGAAAGATCAGGAATTCAAGAATGTCAGAAATTTATTATCTGCAGATTATCTTATTCTGATTATTTTATTCTCTCATTGTTATATATCTGTTGAGTATTGTTATTGTTCTACATCAGTATTTGTGCGATATCTTATATTGTTGGGAGCGTATGTTATTTGCAGATAAGATATAGCAGTTGATATGGGCAGTATGAGGATTGGTCAGATAGCCAGAATTTACAGTTGCTTGATTTTGTTATTTTATGAGTTTTCTTAAACTCACTAGATCTGTGTAGGTTCTTTCTGTTCTGAATCTGTGTAATATTACTGTTATTGTGAATCAGTGTTGATACAGTTTATTGTAACCAGTTGAGTGTACATCAGCTCAGAAATCAGAGGGTTCAGAATTGTATTTTGCTACTCAGAACAGAACATTAATCAGATTAACAGATATGTGATTGGTGTTGTATCAGATTGATTATTTTATGATATCAGATGTTTCAGAATTGGTTACAGATTTTGATATCTGTAGTCAGAGCCGAATACCAGGTAGGTATTTCTTCTTTAATTTATAATTATGCACTGATTTGTTTATACAGCATAGTTCGAATCTGAACTCACAGATAGTGTCAGAACCGCATAGTAGTGAATTCAGTTGCCATTCAGATGATTGTGAATGTACGTTATTCGAACAGACAATTATGATATAAACAGATTAGATCAGTTGTAACAGAATTTGTACAGAAATGTTGGCAGAAATTGTACTGATAAGTCTGAATTGCTAACAGAAGAAGACAAAAAGATAGAAATCAGAATATTAGTACAGAATTTGTATATTTCTGAATAGAAATGGAAGTACATTTCTATGGCTTTCGTAATAAAATTATCGCCATTTTCTTTAGATTATGATATGATATGATTATGATTGACAGATTATTCAATCTATATCTATCAGTTTGTACCAGATTACGTACAAACAGAACCAGATGGCATAGATCAATGTCAAAGAAATAGTCAGATTGACGAGAATGCAAGAATTAGATGATATCAGATTGTGATTTTGACGGAGTTGTACTTGTGATAGATTATATCATAAGCTCTCTTGTGCAGATTTATTACAGATTGACAGATAGTCAGAGTATATTACCAGATATTGACAGATAATTGTAGAGCTTTAGTACTGGATGTTAGTACTAATTGATATAGATTATTGTCATTGTGTAACTTACTGTATGACAATAGCTATCAAGATAGTTCAGAATGGATAGATTTAAGAAACCAATGTCGGATGATGACGATTGGTATTGGAAGATGAAGATTGAATATGTCCTGGATTGGGATAAACAGATAGGATAACAACTACAGATGGTATTGTTTTGTTATAGATTGCAGATTGGCATATACGGATGTTGTATAGCCAGTAATGCGGGATTGATTCGACTAGAACGAGTTGAAGAAGGATTATGATATTATAATTCTTGACTTCTGATTCCAGACCAGAATCAGAGTTTGATCAAAGAAACATACCTCAGAATGATGTTAGTAAAACGAGTTTGGATGTTAAACTCTGTTATATATTTCTTCTATTATATTTGATTGAATTGTCATGAGTTCGGGGACGAACTCAGATCTAAGAGGGGGAGAAATGTAATGCCCCAGAATTGTCGTAGAATTGATCAGACAAGATTAATGAAATATCCCAAGACTTGTAGAATTGATCAGATAAGATTATGGGATGTTGCTCGGAGCAAAATATAATTTTTCAGAACGTGCAAGACCGCACCCGCGCCCTTGTTTACACCACACCCGCGGTGTAAGTCCAGTAGGGTAGGAATTTTGGGCGAAGCAAGACCGCACACGCGGTCTTGCATACACCGCACCCACGGTGCCAGACCACACCCGCGGTATTGGAAGAGCCGCACCCGCGGTCATGAATTGTGCATTTTAGATAGAATTGCCGAGACTGAAGCGCACCCGCGGTGCTGCAGGGACCGCACCCGCGGTGTGATGTGCAATGCGGAAAATATGCCACGTTTTTGTACATGCATGTAGTATATATAGGAAGGGAAGTCGTGTCTCCCTCTCAGTTTTTCAAGGGAAATCGACAGCTTAGAAAGAGGAACTTTCCTCTTTGCGTTGGAACTGGATTTACGAAGAAACCGTGTAGCAGAATTCGAATCCGACTTCAGTTCTGAGTTCCTCTCGACTAGAGCTACACAAGGACGTAAGCTTTATTACGTTTTGCAGTGTTTTGAAAATATGATGTTGCTATAATTGCATGGGATTCAGATATGGTGTTTCTACTACCGTAGACAATGTAGAATTAAAGACAGATTAAAGAACAGACTGTTTCTGTAATTGTTATGATTTTCAGAAGATATTGATTGAGATCAAACACTAGATTTGTATTGTTCTTGATTGAAGAATGAATAGATGATTATTCTTGTATGTCTGGATAGATTATTCAGTAGATATGTGAGGTCAGATCAAAGAAAGAATATCGTATGTCTGTGTTTTGTATTTCAGCATCTCTGAAGATGTATTTGTTAGATATTCATATGCTGGAACAGATTGATCAGATTCAGATATGATTTAGATTATATCGGGATATTATTGATACGACTCAGATTGTATCTTGTTCAGACATTGATCAGATTGTATACTGAATTGAGTATTGATCAGAACAGATTGTGAATTGAGCTACACAGTGATACAGTGTATTTGATTTTGCCGTTTCAGATCGGATATGGACAGACTGGACTTCAAGACTTCGTCTTCCTCGGACGGGGACGACAAAGGTATAATTCATGTGATATTCGGGAAGAAACAACTCAATCGAGATCATCCTTGAGTTGCCCAATAAATCACATACTATATTCTTGTTTATGCTTTATCGTGATATGATTATGTTTGTTATAGATCGATTTGCTAATAGAACTTGTATGCAAATCATGTTCAGATGATTATGCTTGCTTACAGATTTTGTATTCATGCATTAAGATAGGAAAGTCTGCGAGATCATCCAGACTTCTAGACGTTCCGCGATATCACAGCTTAGGGGAAGATCACCGCCCCTATTGTAGATGCGGATACAGATCAGGCCGAAGTCTAGGAATAAGACGTACAGCACCTCGATTGGTAGGGTAGGTGACAGACAGTGACGTTTTATTCACCCCGGGATCCCTAGAGTTATAGATCGAGTCAAGTCTAGACGTGATTTGATTAGGACTTCATGCTTATATGGATGTGGCTCCTAGATCATGGGACCTATCGTTATTGCTTTCAGTTGTGCTAGCATGTTTTATGATTTAGATTGTTGATATGCATGTTTATCTGATTTGAGTTGCATGCTTAATTTCATAAGATTATGAAATATATTGTGTTTATACATGATCGCATGTTTTATGAATTAGTTTGTTTATATACATGCTTACCATGTTTTATACTGGGATTTATTCTCACCGGAGTTATCCGGCTGTTGTCGTGTTTTGTATGTGTGCATGACAACAGGTGGGGCTGGATCAGGGTCGAGAAGATGACGAGAGAAGACGAGTTTAGCGTGGTGATTCCGGACTTACAGTAGATTGGATTTTACTACTAGAATTTTAGTAGTGAACCTTAGATTAGAATGTTGTACATTATTGTATTTTTAATACTGAATTGTATTTTATATACAGACATGTATAGTAATTAGAGTCCCTTACCTTCCGCAGTTATAATTTAAAAAAAAAAAAAATTTTTAGACCCTGTTTTATCTTAATTGATAATTAAACCCCAAAAAGACGATTAAGAAGATGATTAGCGTCCGAGTCCCCACAGGTATGACCAAACGTCCGGTGTCTTGGAGTATCTACCAAGACTATGCCTATTCTGACAATGTGTAATGGGTCAGTGACGTCTCTGTCGTAGTCTGGCCCCTCTGTCAGTGACTCTCACTCAATATCTTTCTGCTTTCTACTTTCTAATTCAATAGATTAAACATAATCATTTAAACACGTAAAGGTATAAAAACAATATCATAAAAGTATGTGATTTAGGGAAACTCGAGTAGAATCTAACTCAAGTCGATCTCCCAATAAACATCAATTTATACCTTTGTCTTCTCGGTCTGATGAAGACGAAGTCTCGTATCCCAATATGTCCATATCCAAATCTGATAATGACAATCATATAAATACCATATCAGTATATAACTCAATTCAAGACCTGTTCTGATCAATACTCAAATCGGTATATAATCTGATCCATATCTGAACAAGGTATAATCTAATTCATATCAATGATATCACGATACAATCTAATTCATTACTGAATCTGATCAATTTCAATCAATACTGAATCTGATCAATATCAATCTACTGATGTTTCGACAACATAACAATACAGTCTTGATACTCTCCCTGACTAGTACATGACCTTGGCTAGCCCTTGTCCCAGCCGTGCCAAGCCATGCCAACCTACACCCCAAAACCGATCCTTCAAGATCACAAAACAGAAGTATCCAACCAGCTTATTTCCATTGTGATATCCATGTGTATGGTGTGTGTTCTAGGACCTTAAATCATGAAAAACAAGGCTTGATCTTATCCTAATCATGGCAGCCCTCTTGAACACATAAAAACATGAATTTGGAACTTTAAATCATAAGATTATCACATGTATATGCATTATTACGAAATTTTTCATATGAACATCATGTTTTTCATACACACATAATTTCAAACAATAATACGATATGATAGACGAGAAAATGAGATTATAGCGTGCCTTTACATTTTAAACGCACGAATATTCGATGACGATGCGAATAACGTTGACATAGGAGACTAGACATAATTTTTCTTCAAAACCTTTGTTGATTCCTCTTGAAAGTGGCGTGTGTGCCTGTGTTTTCTGAAGGGGTGGGTCTCGTGTGGTTTAAGGGGGAGGAGGGGCGCGTATACTCATGAATTGGGGTAGGTTAATTGCATATTATATAGTTAATTACACCTTAGTTAAGCTTAGGCCCATTAGGTATGTAAATTAGGCCATTAATGCTTAATTAAAATGTTAAAAATAATTTTTTTTAAAACAAGCTTGTAAATTTATTAGCTGGGTTACCAAACGTTCATATTTTTGTTGAAAAAACCAACACCGATAAAATTTACGTCCCGGCGTATAAAATCACTTTTAAACCCCTTATTTTCAAAAATGAGAAAAGCATCACCCTTAATTTAAATAATTAAAAACAATTATTTAATAATTTCATTTTTCATTTTTTTCAGCCTTCGGTCTTCAGTTCCTCGATCGCAACTCAAATAATCCTTAAAAATACAGTTTTATGCATAATGACAATAAAATCCTATTTATATATAATCATGCATGTCACATAATCAATTAAGTAATTAAAATAAATTAATTAAAAATTTTCATAATTCTTAGATTTACATACAGTTGAATTATGTCATATTAATTTTGGACCTTACAGGAATGAATAACCAAAAGAGGCTTTCGAAAAAAAATCAACAAAAAGCTACAACAAAGCTATTGCAAAATTCTCTCAATCATTTGTGTGTGTATTTCCATTTCCAGTCAAATTTCTTTAATCTTCAACATGTTCTTTCCTTCTTTCTGTTAAAAAATTGCTCAAATTCATAACAACATAATTATGGTTTATGTTGTTCATGGATTCTATCTATAATTTCTTCGTATTTCTCAATTTATATTTTTAGCTTTGTAATCGTACCGATGTAATTATAATGAAAGGTAGAATCGGGACACATAACGCTTGATAAAAGAATTCAAATCACTTCACATTTGGCACGATCACGTGAATGCCTCCAAAGCATATTGAGAAACATGAAGGAATTCCTCCATCACAGGGGAAAGACCATCATTCACAAAAAGAAGAAACCGATGCTGATAGAAGATAAGTGAAATAACTGGTACACAAGTTCAAAGAAGAGGCTATGAAGGAAGGAATTGCATTTTCTGGTGGCGAGGGAGTTTCAACAAAGATTATAAATGGCCAAAGTTTTTACTGCTGTCATGATGGACTTTATGTCAGAAATAAAGGAATGGAGAAAATCATCGAAGGAGGAGAATAAGTCACCAGAAGTTGGTAAACCTAAAGAGACTGAAACTAGGGATCTAGAAGTTCTCAAGTAGGTGAAAACCGTAGCTTCGAGGATCACCGATTTTGGGGTCTGTTAGGGAAGGAAAATATACTCCTCCGCAAATGTAGGAAGATGAATCGGGGCCGAAACACCAAAACTATATTAATGGTAAACAAGTGGCAGGTAATATGTTTTTTGTGACTTCTCCTAACATACATCCAGGTATGATGATGGGGGGAATACATAGATATTATGTTCCAAATTCAGGGAATAACACTCGGGGGCAATCTATTCCCTGCACCCATTACGACAGACTCCAGTCTTGGACTTTGAGACTGAGTTGTATGGCCCAGGGGTGAGCCCAATTAACCGACTAGAGTTTGACAAGCGATACCCTAAGGTTGTTGATCGTGATAATATCTTTATCCATGAGGATACGACATTCCATTTGTCACTTTTTACTCAGGGAAGATGATCAGTCTAGCGTTGAACATTTAGCAAGATTTACGATACAATGTGGTGAATTAGAAAATTTGGATAATTTTTCTAACTACAAGCTACGTTTGTCCCCAGATTCATTGACTAGCACTACTTTCATTTGGTATGCAACACTATCTCGAAATTCTATTATGACTTGGTGTAACGTCCACTACTAGTTTTTTTCTTAAAAATAAACTAGAGAAATTTTTTTTTCTAACCATGCTTTCGGTCGAAAGTACAAACATATATATAATTTTCTATTAAAATAAACCAACCAACCTAATATTTAAAAATCCCAAAATATAGTGCAAAACATTAAAATCGTAAACCGTCAAACAAACCTTAAAACTAGCATTTTTCACTATAGCATAAGTATTTTAAATCCCCTCAAAACAACTCAAAAGCATCAAAAAGTCATAAACGCCATAAAATATTTTAAAATCATACTAATACGGAAAACTAGCAAAGGTCCTCGGGTTATGTGTATCATCCGCCCAACTAGTTCAATCATCAAGTCCTCCATCATCAACAATATCATGCTCAACTGCATCGATCAGACCTAGTGAGTCTATTGACTCAGCAAACATTAACCATGATAACAAGTAATAGATATATATTCACAAGCAAAAGTGAAAGATACTTTTAATGAACATGCAAAACTTTAAACCTTTTTCATTTCATCATATAATTTTCCTTTCATGATAAATATATCCATATACATTTCTTTTAAGGTGAACTCCGTTAATTAATTGTGACCATCCTTTCGTCATTCGGTCGATTGATCAATCTCAGCTGTAACAATGGTACAAGGCTGCAAGGCAACATTAACCACTTCCCGTTATGTGCCTTGGCCTATAGTCGGCAGGGACATAAACGACACTCTCATCCGTCAACTGAGCCTTGGTCTTACATATCATCAAATATTTTTGATGAAAATTTGATCGTCGGGTTCCTATGGGGCTTTCTCCCATAAACGGGCTTCCTCTGGATCCTTGTCCCTTACGAATACCCATTTATTTAGCGTCAAAATTAAATCACTTCCTTCAATTTTTTTATTTTTCCATCACTTCAGAAAAATACGTGCAATATTTTTTTTAAACCAAGCATGCAACACGTTTTTTAGCATTATCATTTTTCATCATAAATCTCATACACTTTCAAACTAAACATTTTATCATTTATTAGAGCATTCAGGGTACTGCCATGACTTCTAACCTTTTTCAGGTGTAAAATGACCATTTTGTCCATGAGACCCTAACTTTACCAATTTATCCTTATACTTTAAAACGACGACCCAAATTCTTCCAAATTTAACGTAACACCTTAAAATACACCCATAAACATTTGTTAGATGTAAATTTAAGCTCCTCGACTAATTTCCTAATTAGTTTTAAAATTAAACCAACTTCCAAGTTTTATCCCGAATCAAATATAACCAAACTTGAATCATAGCTTATTAACACCTAACCAAACCATATGCAACATGAATAAAGCTGATTAAAACCTTTGAACAATCCTAGAATAGACACTAAAATTCTGCACTCTTTTTTTTCCTTTTTCGAAACCCTAACCTTAACAAACCTATGCTCCTTCGTCCCTAACCTTTAACCAACCTGTCCAGCCCCTATGCAACCATCCTAGGACCATGCTCAAGAACTTAACAAGCTCCTGGACCAAGCCCTATAGCCCATGCACGAGGACAGCCCTTAACCTGTGACCTAAGCCTTGCGCGTCCCCTCAAATAGCGTCCCATGCCCTAGCCCTTGCACCAGCCATTGCTTAGCCTATCAAGGACCATGTGTAGACCCAATTAGAATTCCTGGACGTGCACCAATAGCAGCCCACATCCGTTCCCTTCTAGAACCCAAATTCGAAAACCCTAGTTCCTCAAACCTAAATTTTCGTTCAACTCTTGCATCCCTACTATCCAGCCCTTAAACATGCATCTATGGACCCTTAAACATGTTGAAAAACGTCCTTCCTAATAGTCCTATCATTTCAGCCCTTGTGCATCATGATAATAAATTTAGAAACATAAACACTCCAGGTTTGTTCATATTTAGTCATAAAAACAAAAATAAAATAAAGTGTATTATATTTTTCCATGCAATCATGTTAAATAAACATAATTTGGTATGAACGACGGTGAATGAATATTAAGTCGTACCTTTGCATATTTCATGCACGAAAAATAATCCTTGACGTGAAAGACGTTGGCGGAGAGACATGGGAGAAGACCTTGCTGAAATTCCTTCAAATCCATGTGAATTTGCCCCCAAAAAACATGTGTGTGTGTGTGTACGCGCTGATTGATAGAGCAAAAGCCTTAGGTTTCTAGTGTTTTAAACATGTGGTTGAAGTCTTTTGTGGTTTAAAAACTCCCTAATTTTATATAAATAATTGGGTAGAAGTGTAGGCCCAATAACATTATTATAATAGGCCTATAAATAATTGGGTAGAAGTGTAGGCCCAATAACATTATTATAATAGGCCCATTAGGCCATTATAGTGTAAGTAAAATATTTCATTTATGAAAGTTTTCGAAAATATTAGTCGAGTTCCCAAAAAATCCTTATTTTCTTCAAAAATTATTGTCGGTATAAAATACGACTCGACGCTTAAAAACATCTCAAAAACCACCATTTTCGAAAATACCATTTAAAATATAACATATATTAAATAATTAAAAATAATCATTTAATAAAAATATTTTCCCTTTATGGTTACCGATCTTCGTTCCTCGATAGCGTATCGAATAACCCTTAAAAACTTATTTTTACGCATCCTAGTATAAAACCATATTTTAAACATGTAAACATGACATACCACATTTAATAAATACAATTAAAAACAATTCCATTAGTCATTTTCCCTTTTTCCTAGATTTGCATGCAATTAGATTACGTTATCGCATTTTGAACCTTACACTAGGCATGACATGGAACGCCAATTCCATACAAAATTTTTCAGAACAACGCCTGAGATTAGTATAGTGGAATTATCGAGGATAGTACAAAACCTGGTGAATTTGCAAATGATTTCATATGTAAATTCAAGAGAGTGGGAAGCGGGTTCAGACTATTCCTACATGAATAAAAATAAGTGAAGATCGCGCAACGAGAACTTGATTTTGAGCTTAGAAAGAAATTCCAAGGGATGGAGTTCCGAGATTTTTATGTGCTTACTGCCAAAGTATCAGAGTACGTTGTGTGAGGAAAGTCATAAAAGAAATCCATTTTTGACTCTTACTTCCAGGAAGTTGAGGAAATCTCCTTGGTAGAAGTAGCAAATTCTGGATCACGCATGGTATCATTATTGAAGTGCATGAGTGAAGAATTTTCCAGGAAGTACGCTTCTCTAGTTCAAACGCCTTATACTTTTGATCCGTCAAAGACATAAGAAATTTTTTATCATATGGGGAAGGAAAATTTATGGTTTCCCCCCCAGATTATAAGTTACGAAATAGAGAGGAAATGAAAGGAAGATACTACTATAAGTATCATAATTCCTTCAACTATAATACTAATGTTTGTTTGGTTTTTAAAAATGTCCTATAAGAAATAATCAATAATGGAATCCAAATTCTCGAGAAAAAAGAAACAATGACAATGGATGAAGACCCTTTTCCCTAGGTAGCTGAATGTGAATAATAATGACTTGAGATTTCTAATCAATGAGAGGAGTGTAATTGAAAACAGATCTGCCAGGCCAAGAGTTATATTATAAAGAAATTTTGGGTGCCTAGTAAGATGATATTTGAGATGAAGGACAAAAGAACAAAGACTTTCCATGAAAAAGATGAAACGTCCCTTACCTCTTATTTTAAATAAATAATACTAGAAATTTTTTTCATAAAGACCGAACCATACCAAGGACTTAATTTCATATTTAAATAAATCAGAATTTGCGATAAAAATCCATAAATCGTCAACATAAAAGCATACTCAATAATACGAAATCCAGCGTATAAACTTTTAAAAATGAAACATAAATATATCTTTAAAATAATCCTCAAAATCTTAATCAAAACTTTGATTGTCGGAAAACATAAGGTCTTCGGGAGTGTACTGCCATGCCTCGAACCACTCAAGCGTCCGAGCCTCCCTCAACATCATCCTCACCTACAACTATTCAAACCTAGTAAGTCTAACGACTCCGAACATCCCAACTGTGATAACAATAATATAGATACAAACACATGCATTTAAAATAGTATTTTTAATAAAATAAGCTGGAATAAACACTCGGAAAAATATTAACATTTTCGTAAATCATTTAAGCACATACTATCATAAAGCATTTCCTCATCGTAAATCATTTTAGTGAAGTTTGATTCTTGAAAGTGACTATCCGTTATCATTTATCCTCTGCTCGATTGAATAATCTATAAACTATAGTACCTAGCGGCAGGGAGTCAGCAACTCTCGTCACTTGGCAGTGACAAAAAATAAAGTAAGTTCACTTCTCCTTTCCCAATGGATCCCTTACATATCCTCTGTGTCACAGTCAATTCACATCTTTCAAAATATTTTTCCTTTCCTTTTTTTCTAACATTTCATATCCTCCGAAAATTGTAAAATAAATATTTTCGAGAAATTCGCTCGACTGTAGCATTTATTGTAAAAATATCATAAATGCACCATAATCATTTTAAAAATCTTTTAACAAGTATTCACTAGGTATGCAACACTGCCTCAAAATTCTATTATGACTTGGTGTAACGTCCACTACTCGTTTTTCTTTAAATAAACTAGAGAATTTTTTTTTCTAACCATGCGTTCGGCCAAAAGTACAAACATATAAATAATTTTGCTACTAAAATAAACCAACCAACCTGTCATTTAAAAATCCCAAAAAGTAGTGCAAAACATTAAAATCGCAAAGCGTCAAACTAACCTTAAAACTAGCATTTTTAAAAATAGCATAAGTATTTTAAATCCTCTCAAAACCACTCAAAAGCATCAAAAAGTCATAAACATCATAAAATTATTTAAAATCATACAAATGCAAAAAACTAGCGAAGGCTCTTCGGGTTATGTGCACCATCAATCCAGCTAGTTCAACCATCAAGTCCTTCATCATCAACAATATCATGATCACCTGCATCTATCACACCTAGTGAATATATTGACTCAACAAACTTTAACCATGATAACAAATAATATATATTTATTCACAAGCAACATTGAAAGATACTTTTAATAAAATAGCTTTTAACCAACATGCAAAACTTTAAACCTTTTTCCTTTCATCATAAACATATCCATGTAGATTTATTTTAAGGTAAATTCCGTTCATTAATTGTGACCATCATTTCGTCATTCGGACCATTCATCAATCTTAGCTGTAACCATAGTACCAAGCAGCAAGGCAACATTAACCACTTTTCGTTATGTGCCTTGGCCTATAGTCGGTGTGATGCGAACATGGGTGGTCAAGCTCCAAGGAAAGCATGGGATCCTTTGCAGTTGCCGGAGGGACCATGTCACGAGAGGATGCTTGAAGAAGTTCAAGGAGGCACTACAGGGAGTCATGAGCAAGCATAAAGGGGTCGTGATGCATGAGAGTACGTTGGGAGGCCAAAAGAACATCATTCAAGCATTGTTGGAGACGGCCGAGACTCCACGGACCTGCACACGGGGTCCGTGCCCTTTACAGCCGAGGATGAAGAATTCCAGTGTCTACACGGACCTGAGCACGGAGCAGTACACGGGGTCCGTGTCCTATGACATTTGCGAAGACCGAGTGTACACGACCCGTACACGGAGGTGGACATGGGGTCCGTGCCCCTTGTTTCCAGCTGAAGTTGATTTCCCAAGAGTACACGGACCCGTACACGAATGCCTACACGGGGTCCGTGTCTGAGGCGACATAGCAAGAATATTTTACTTTCTAGAGTTTTAATTATTTTTTAGACTAGATTTTTGATATCTTTTGTTTTATTAAAAGATGTTGGACGAAAATTTGACACACAATTCAGATTATTATTGATATTTTATCAAAGTTTAGAGTTTTTCTCTCAAACATTCAAAGCTTCACTTTGTTATTCAAAAATCAAACTTATCAAGATTCGTCTTGTGGCGTTTGTCGATCGTGCTTGTGCGGATTGTCTTAAACTTGTTCTTTGAAGGTTCGTTGAGTTTTTCGATTGTTTATTCCGTGATTATTTGTTGCTAGACTTTTCATAGTTTAGAGGTGAAAATCACAACACACACACTTGATTCAAAAGATCGGGACAACAAGGGATTCTTTGTTCGTTATTGAATTGAGGGCGCGATTTGATTTTATTCGTGTTTTCTATTCGTTTCGTACGAAGATTCACATCATTTGGTATCAGAGCTTTTGGTTAATTGAATTCAAGTAAGTTTATCATTCGTTCTATTAACAGATCTAATTATTCTTTAGTTCCGCTTTCAGATCTGTGTTGTTCTATCGTTCTTCGTCGTTCGTGAATCTGTGATACACGAAATTTTGGGATTTATTTATTTAACTTTGAATTTTTCGGAATTCTTAGAGCAAAAAAAAAAGTGCAAAAATTCCGAAAATTCACCATTATTTCTTTTTGATAATTTGTTCTATTTCTATTTGTGAGTCATATAAAAGTGTCTCACACAGTCCAAAAAAAAAATTTCATTCATCTTCAAATTGCTTGTCTACGCAGTCCAACTAAGTCGATCGCAATTGTTCACAAGTTTGAAACCTTATTGTTTGATATACTCAAATACAAAGCTTGAGCACACTTTAGAGAGAAACATTAAATTTGAGTGGAAACATTTGAGTGTGAGGGTTATTTCTTTCGAGTGACTAGTGAGTATTTGTTGTGAGCAAAAAAAAATTGAGAGAAAAGACGAGTGAATTTTCTTTGGAGTGACCAGTGAGAATTTGGGTGAGGACTATTTGTTTTCTACTAACGTTTCTTACAGGTACAATTCTAAAAATTAAATTGAGAGGGAGGTAGGAGATGATTCAAACCAAGGGGTGTCTAAGTTCCAAATGGAGACCTTATTTGGGCATTTAAGTAGGATGATGAGGAATGAATTAGATCCCTTGCATGAGAGGTTAGATAAGCTTGAAGTTGGTGCTAGTGGGAGTAAATCTAAGCCTAAGAATTTGGGTAGAGATGATGAGGAGTATGATTTGCGAGGAGACGAGGAGAGTCAAAATGAAAATTGGGGTAGGAATGGAAGAGGTAGAGGACTTGGTAGAGGAAAAAGAGAAGTCGTACGGGGTCGATATGATGGGAATAGGGAAGATGGTAACATGGGTAGCATTAAGATGAAAATTCCTTCGTTCCATGGGAAATCTGATCTGAAGGCATACTTAGAATGGGAAAAGAGGGTAGAGTTTGTGTTTGAATGTCACCACTACTCTGAACAAAAGAAAGTTAGGTTGGCGGTGGTGGAGTTTCTAGACTATGCTCTCATTTGGTGGGATCAATTAGTAACCACTAGAAGGAAGTATAATGAGAGACCTATTGAATCTTGGGATGAGATGAAGAGAGTGATAAGAAAAAGGTTTGTACCCAATCACTATTATAGGGAGATGTTTAAGAGACTACAAACTTTGAGGCAAGGGGTAAAGAGTGTGGAGGACTACTATAAGGAGATGGAAGTGGTCATGATTAGGGCAAACATTGAGGAGGATAGTGAGGCGACCATGGCACGTTTTCTTTTTGGTTTGAACAGGGAAATTCAAGATCAAGTGGAGCTTCGACACTACTTGGATCTAGATGAGATGGTGCAGATGGCCATAAAAGTGGAGCAACAACTCAAAAGGCGTGGAGTTGGCCGCACCAATCAAACTGGGGGTTCATCATCTTCTTGGAGATCAAATGCGGTGAAGCGTGAGGAGAATAAGGTGGTGACCAAGCCCAAATTTGAGACCAAACAAGAGGCGCCTAAGCAAGGAGTGCAAGGTAAATCTGAAACTCCTTCTAATCGATTTAGAGATGTTAAATGTTTTAGGTGTCAAGGGTTAGGGCATATTTCTAGTGAATGTCCTAATAAAATGGTGACTGATTTTAAATGACTATGGTGAATATGAGTCTCAAAGTGAGAGTGACGATGATGAGATGCCTGTGTTAGAGGATCCTGATGAGGGGTATGAGGCAGTTGTAGGTGAAGCACTAGTGACTAGGCGTATAATGAGTGCCCAAGTCAAGGAGGAGGAGACTAACCAAAGAGAGAACTTGTTCCATACTAGGTGTTTTGTGAATCAAAGTGTATGCAACTTAATCATATATGGGGGGAGTTGTACTAATGTGGCTAGTGTTGAAATGGTGGAGAAATTGGGTTTGCCTACACTAAAACACCCTCGACCATATAGGCTTCAATGGTTGAATGATTGTGCGGAAGTGAAGGTAACAATACAAGTGCTAATGCCTTTTTCTATTGGGAAGTATGTGGATGAGGTTTTGTGTGATGTGGTACCCATGCATGCATGTCATATCTTGTTGGGTAGACCTTAGCAATATGATAGGAGGGTGGCACATGATGGATTCAAGAATAAGTACTCCTTTGTATTGAAGAAGGAAACCATTGTATTACTTCCTTTGTCTCCAAAGCAAGTGTTGGAGGACCAATTGAAAAAAAAGAAGAGAGTTGAGGCCGAAAAAAAGAGTGAATTAAAAAGTGAGATGGCCTTTGAAAATATAAATGAAATGGCTGAAAAAAAGAGTGATCAAAAGAGTGAGATAGCCATACAAAAGAAATTGAGAGGAAAGAAAATGAGAGGAAAGAGGCCAAAAAGAAATCATATATGGCCCAAAAAGGTGAGTTGAAACACTTGATGCACACACATGAACCACTTGTGTTGATTCTTTATAAAGAGATCCTCTTTAACACAAGTGATGTAGAGGGGCTCCCTTCCGAGCATTGTTGTTTCACTTTTGCAGGAATTTGATGATATATTTCCGGAGGAGCTACCCCAAGGGCTACCACAATTGAGGGGAATTGAGCACCAAATTGATTTGGTGCCCGGGAGTGCATTGCCAAATCGTCCAGCATATAGGAGCAATCTGGAGTAGACCAAGGAGCTTCAACGGCAGGTAAGTGAGTTGTTAGATAGGGGTTTTGTGCGTGAGTCCATGTCTCCTTGTGCTTGTACCTGTTTTACTAGTTCCTAAGAAAGATGGCTCATGGCGTATGTGTGTGGATTGTAGGGCAATTAATAATATTACCATTAAGTATAGGCATCTCATACCTAGACTAGATGATATGTTAGATGAATTGCATGGTGCTTGTATCTTTAGCAAAATTGACTTGAAGAGTGGTTATCACCAAATTAGGATGAGGGAAGGTGATGAGTGGAAAACTGCATTTAAAACCAAATAGGGGTTGTATGAGTGGATGGTCATGCCTTTTGGCTTAAGCTAACGCTCCTAGCACCTTTATGAGGTTAATGAACCATGTCTTGCGTGCGTAAATAGGAAAATTTGTTGTGGTTTACTTTGATGATATTCTAGTGTATAGCAAGGACTTGGATGAACATGTTAATCACTTGAGATTTGTACTAATCACATTAAGGGCTGAAAATTTGTATGCTAACTTAAAGAAATGTGACTTTTGTACAAACAAACTTGTCTTTCTTGGTTTTGTGGTAAGCTCACAGGGGATACAAGTTGATGAAGACAAGGTAAGTGCTATTCGAGATTGGCCAACGCCTACTACATGTTGGTCAAGTTCGAAGTTTTCATGGTCTTGCAAGATTCTATAGGAGGTTTGTAAAATATTTTAGCACATTGGCAGCACCAATGACGGCGGTGATCAAGAAAAAAGTTCCATTCCATTGGGGCGAGGAGCAAGAGAAGTCTTTTAATCTTATTAAGCAAAAATTGATTAATGCACCTTTACTTGTTTTACCTGCTTTTTCTAACACTTTTGAGATTAAATGTGATGCTTCAGGTGTAGGTATTGGTGGGGTTTTGATGCAAGGCGGACGGCCAGTAGGCATACTTTAGTGAGAAATTTAATGGAGCAGCGTTGAATTACCCAACATATGATAGGAGTTCTACGCACTTGTGAGAACTCTAGAGACGTGGCAACACTACTTGAGGCCTAAGGAGTTTGTGATCCATACGGACCATGAGTCTCTAAAGCACTTTAAGGGTCAACAGAAGTTGAACAAGCGGCATGCCAAGTGGGTGGCCTTCATAGAGACATTCTCCTACATCATCAAGTACAAGCAAGGTAAGGAAAATGTAGTGGTCGACGCACTATACGTACTAATCTCTAATTTGGAGTCAAAAATTTTGGGGTTTGAGCATGTGAAGGAATTGTATGTGCTAGATGAGGATTTTAAGAGTTTGTTTGAAACTTGTATGCATGGTCCACATGAGAAATTTTATTTGCATCATGGTTTCTTGTTTAGAGAAGATAGGTTATGCATCCCTAAATCATCCATTCGTGAACTACTTGTTAGGGAGGCACATGGGGGTGGTTTGATGGGACACTTTGGTGTGGCGAAAATGTTGAGTGCTTTGCATGAACATTTTTATTGGCCTCATATGAAACGTGATGTTGAACGAGTTTGTGATAAGTGCATAACTTGTAGGCAAGCTAAGTCTAGAACACAACCACATGGATTGTATACGTCACTTCCTATCCCTAGTGAGCCTTGGGTTGACTTCTCTATGGATTTTGTTTTGGGGTTGCCTAGGACTAAGAAGGGGAGGGATTCAATATTTGTTGTTGTTGATAGATTTTCTAAGATGGACACATTTCATTGCCTGTCACAAAACAGATGATGCTTCTAACATTGCAGACTTGTTCTTTAGAGAAGTCGTTAGGTTGCATGGCATGCCTAGGACTATTGTGTCTGACCGTGATGTTAAGTTTTTGAGTTACTTTTGGAAAACTTTATGGGCTAAACTTGGCAAAAAATTGTTGTTTTCTACTACTTGTCATCCTCAAACGGATGGACAAACTGAAGTTGTCAATAGAACTTTAGGAACACTTTTGCGTGCTATTCTTAAAAAGAACTTAAAGAATTGAGAGAATTGTTTGCCATTTGTTGAGTTTGCTTATAATCGCAGTGTACATTCTACTACAAATTTTTCGCCATTTGAGATTGTTTATGGTTTTAATCCTTTGACTCCGTTGGATTTGATATCTTTACCTGTGAGTGAAAGGTTAAACATGGATGGGAAAAAGAAGGCTGAATTTGTTAGGAACTTGCATGAAAAGGTCAAGGCCAACATTGAGAAGAGAAATGAGCAATATTCCAAGCAAGCAAACAAAGGGAAGAAGAAGGTGATATTTGAGAAGGGAGATTGGGTGTGGCTACACTTGAGGAAGGAGAGGTTCCCCGAGAAGAGACGTTCAAAGCTATTACCTAGGGGTGATGGACCATTTCAAGTCCTTGAAAGGATTAATGACAACGCCTACATACTCGATCTACTAGGTGAGTATAACGTGAGTTATACTTTTAATGTTAGTGACTTGCCGTTGTTTGATGTAGGTGATGAGCAAGATTTGAGGACAAATCCTTTTCAAGAAGAGGAGGATGATGCGAACACGGGTGGTCAAGCTCCAAGGAAGGCATGAGATCCTTTGCAGTTGCCGGAGGGACCAGTCACGAGGGGACGCCTGAAGAAGTTCAAGGAGGCACTACAGGGAGTCATGAGCAAGCATGAAGGGGTCGTGATGCATGGGAGTACGTTGGGAGGCCAAAGGAATATCATTCAAGCATTGTTGGAGACGGCCTAGACTCCACGGACCTGCACACGGGGTCCGTGCCCTTTACAGCCGAGGATGAAGAATTCCAGTGTCTACACGGACCTGAGCACGGACCAGTACACGGGGTACGTGTCCTATGACATTTGCAAAGACCGAGTGTAGACGGACCCGTACACGGAGGTGGACACGGTGTTCGTGCCCCTTGTTTCCAGCTGAAGTTGATTTCCCAAGAGTACACGAACCCATACACGGATGTTTACACGGGGTCCGTGTCTGAGGCGGCTGAGCGAGAATATTTTCCTTTCTAGAGTTTTAATTATTTTGGAGACTAGATTTTTGATATATTTTGTTTTATTAAAAGATGTTGGACGAAAATTTGACACACAATTCAGATTATTATTGATATTTTATCAAAGTTTAGAGTTTTTCTCTCGAACATTCAAATCTTCGCTTTGTTATCAAAAATCAAACTTATCAAGATTCGTCTTGTGGCGTCTGTCGATCGTGCTTGTGCGGATTGTCTTAGACTTGTTCTTTGAAGGTTCGTTGAGTTTTTCGATTGTTTATTTCGTGATTATTTGTTGCTAGATTTTTCATAGTTTAGAGGTGAAAATCACAACACACACACTTGATTCAAAAGATTGGGACAACAACGATTCTTTGTTCGTTATTGAATTGAGGGCGCGATTTGATTTTAATCGTGTTTGCTATTCGTTTCGTACGAAGATTCACATCACGGTGGGTACATCAGCGGCACTCTCACCCATAAACCGAGCCTTGGTCTTACATACCATCATATACTTTTGATGAAAATTCGATCGTCGAGCTCCCTTTGGGGCCTTCTCCCATAAACGGGCTCCCTTTGAATCCTAGACCCTTACGAATCCCCATTTCCTTGCCGTCAAAATTAAATCAGTTCTTCAAAACAATTTTCCTCGTTTCCATCACTTTATAAAATATGTGCAATAATATTTTTTTTTAAATCAAGCATGCAACATGTCTTTTAGCATTATTGTTTCTCAGTCATAAAATCCCATACACTTTCAAAATAAATAAGTTATCATTCATAACAGCATTTAGGGCACTGCTAGAACGTCTAACATTTTTCATGTTTAAAATGACTTTTTGCCCCTTAAACCCTAACTTTCCCAATTCATCCTTAGATCTTAAACGACGACCCAAATCCAACCAAATTTAACATAAGACCTTAAAATACACCATAAACATTTCTTAGATGTAAATTTAAGCTCCTCGACTAATTTCCTAATTCATTTTAAAATTAAACCTACGTCCCGGTTTTAACCCGAGTCAAACTTAACCAAACTTGAACCATATCTTATCGACACATAACTATATCATATGCAAAACAAATCAAGCTGATTAAAACCTTTGAACAATCCTAGAACAGAAACTGAATTTGTGTGTGTGAGAACTGCACAAGTATGTTGTCACGCACTGAGAGAAAATAGCTTCTAATCTAAGCAGATAACACGTTAAAGTGTACCTCTGGGCTGAATGCTTCTATAAAAGCGGATGTGCAATGTGCGTGCCCTTTATTTTCTCTCTTTAAAGAAGCTTTTTGGTTTTTTATTTCGTTCTTTTTCTCCAGCTTCTTCTTATTCTACTTCTTGTTGTTGAGTCTTCACTGATCTTCTATTTAAATAGGCGGGAAAACTGAACGTACAGTGAGACTCATTTATTGTATATGTTGCATCTTGAATTTGTTTCTTGGAATTTGTGTCTCGACTTTTCGACAGCCCTTCTGAAACGTTTTGTCTTCAATGCTCTGATGCAACGTGCATTATTGTCCTTTGACCGGACAATGGCTTTGTACCTTCATGCATAGCTGTAATCCACTGAAAGAGTTTGTCTTCATCAATAGCTGAAAGATTCTGACTGATGCTTCGAACTGGTCAGCTGAACTAATCTTCAGTTGTGCTGGTGAAATCAGTTGACTCGTCAGTTGAACTGATTTCACTCTTGTTCAGTTGAACTGATCGGCTGGGCTTCTTCATCAGTTGAACACTCCTTCGGCTGGCCAGGCTTCTGAGGTTCTCCTGCTGAGCCACCTATCAACTGGAAAGTCAGCTGGACTGCTCAATTGACGTAACAGTTTGACTGATTCAGTTTGTGTGATCAGTTAGGTCTTCAGCTTGTGATGTAAACAGCTCGTGAATAATCCTAGCTTCTGCACACTAAGGTAGATTATTAGTAACACAAATTAACAAGTTTTGTTATCATCAGAATCAATATTTCGAACTTGAAAAGTTCCAACAATCTCCTCCTTTTTAATGATTACAAAAACTTGATCGCTAAACCATAATTCTGTTTTATAACACGATTTAACTCAAAATTTAATAACTTTTTCTCAAACTCGAACCACGACTTACTAAACCCTATTCCACCCTCATGAGCCATGTTCCATCCAACACAAGACCAGCCTTGACCCTCTGAACCCTCTTCCCTCTTCCACGATGATTCGCCCCTTTTCACCCATGCTTCCACCGAGCCCTCATGCTTCCCTATCGTTCTAACCTTGTTTCGAGCCATCCTAGGACTCTCTAGGTCCATGACTCGACCCAACACAAGGCCTTGATTGAAACGTCCACTACTCGTTTTTCTTTAAAATATACTAGGGAATTATTTTTTACCCATCTATTCTGCCAAACCCATACACATATATATAAATATATTTTAAAATGCTTGTACAACCATTTAAAAATTAAACAACCAACTATTATTTGAAAATCCAAAAGAAAAAAATTCAAAGCATAAAATCTTAAAATATCAAACCTAACATTGTTTCAAAAATAAACTTGAAGGATCGAGTGTGCTAGTGCCTTCCAAGGCATTTCGAACACTATATTCTCCAATGAGCTACAATAGCTCTTGTTCTAAAAATATTAACACCGATAAATTAAATCGAGTTTGGTTTAAAACCAAGCGGAAGAAACTCGAAGTAATTCTTCGTGAAGAAGACTGCTATATTAGAAAACATTTAACTCATGCAAACAGAATAACCAAAAAAAGGTAGATTGGTTTTGTATTCATCAGTTCTTTTATGGTGACAACTGAACTGATGGATACTCTAACTGATCCAAACATTTTGAAAACAACAGTTAATCAGTAAAATACACAAGATATATTTATGGATGTTCGGAGACTTCAACTGCTTCTACGTCACCCCTTCTACCGCCTCGGGTAGGATCCACTAGAAGACTTTTATTTATACAACACTTTGTACAAACCCAGTCACCTAGGACTTACACTACTGGCTAAATCGAACTCCTAGCTACGACTGAAGGCAGCACCTTCTAGCCAACACTTCTTTAACGTTTATGTGTCAAAGACTACATACACACATTTAACTTCTTTGTGCAAGACTGTATTTGAGTGGTTGAGAGTGTTTGTGTGTGTGAGAACTGCACAAGGATGTTATCACACACTGAGGGAAAATAGCTTCTAATCTAAGCAGATAACACGTTAAAGTGTCACTCTGGGCTGAATGCTTCTAAACGCAGATGTGCAATGTGCGTGCCCTTTCTTTTCTCTCTTTGAAGAAGCTTTGTAGTTTTGTATCTCGTTTGTTTTCTCCAGCTTCTTCTTATTCTACTTCTTGTAGTTGAGTCTTTACTTATCTTTTGTTTAAATAAGCGGGAAAACTGAACGTACAGTGAAATTCATTTATTGTATATGTTGCATCTTGAATTCATTTCTTGGACATTGTGTCTCGAATTTTCGACTGTCCTTCTGAAACATTTTGTCTTTAATGCTCTGATGCAACGTCCATTATTGTCCTTTGACTGGACAATGGCTTTGTACCTTCATGCATAGCTGGAATCCACTGAAAGAGTTTGTCTTCATCTATAGCTGAAAGATTCTGACTAATAATTCGAACTGGTCAGCTGAACGGATCTTCAGTTGTGCTGGTGAAATCAGTTGACTCGTCAGTGGAACTGATTTCACTCTCGTTCAGTTGAACTGATCAGCTGGGCTTCCTCATCAGTTGAACACTCCTTCGGCTGGCCATGCTTCTTAGGTTCTCCTGCTGAGCCACCTATCAACTGGAAAGTCAGCTGGACTTCTCAATTGACTTAACAGTTAGACTGATTCAGTTTGTGCGATCAGTTAGGTATTCAGCTTGTGATGTAAACTACTCGTGAATAACCCTAGCTTCTACACACTAAGGTAGATTATGAGTAACACAAATTAACAATTTTTGTTATCATCAAAATCAAGATTGCGGACTTGAAAAGTTCCAACAATCTCCCTCTTTTTGATGATTACAAAAACTTGAGCAGTTAAGCACAATATATTCAGTTCAAGGGTTAGTACATTCAAACATCGTTAAAAGCTCCCCCTTTCTAACTGAATTTAAAGAAGTTTTGAAAAAAATAAAATTCCCCCTCCAAAATTGAATTGAAAAACTTTAAGAGAGAGAACCAGAATTAAGAAAATTTGTTTTCATTTGATGAAAAAGAAAGATTTTTTCTCAACAACTGAATTTAAAACTGATTGAAAATAATTTCAGTTTGCGAGTAAAAGGAAAAACTCCCCCTCAGAGACTGAATAAAGACCTGTATTTGAAATATATTTATTTAATCATTGATTCAGAGGTTATAATCATTCAAGCAATGTAGACATTAAATCTGTAAATATCCATTCAGTCACAACGAAACACAGCTGAACAAAGATTATGTTTATTTAAATAAATTTCCTTGTATTTACATATGAGTACATAAATCAATTGAACAAGAAAATTTACTACAACAGTAGCATATTTTAAACAACATCAGATATCAATCAGTTTATGCGACAGAACTGGATATACCATCAACTAGTTGCTTGACTGCTTGAAATGCTGCATTGGTTGTGAGTTCAATTTGTGAGAGAAACAAGTTAAACTGCTTGAACTTGACTTCTTCGAAGACGAAATGGTACAGAAGACTGTGACTAGGCTCAACTATAATGCAGCTGGTGATTTAATCAACCAACGTCCCAGAATGGATGAGTTTCGTCTGAAGAACAGCTGACCTGGTAGGCTTGCGACTGAAAACTTGTTAAATGAGAAATTTAGTTGTGCATCTTTGCAGATGATTTTGAGTCCCCTGCAGGCTGATTAAAACCCGAAAGCAAAGAATCTGGAGAAGTGGCTACAAAATTAGTTGCAGAACCAATCCTCTCAACTTTTTAATAAAGAGTGACATATAAATATTTTCAAATATTTTTGAAAATAGTATGAAATACTTTTAAATAGCTTTTAATACTATTTTAAAGTAGTAAATTTTAAAACATAGTTTTCTTCAAATGTTCTTCTTAGAACAAACCGCTCTGATACCAATTGAAGGATCGAGTGTACTAATGCATTCGAAGGCATTTCGAATACTATATTCTCCAATAAGCTGCAATAGATTGTGTTCTAAGAATATTACAACCGATGAATTAAATCGAGTTTGGTTTAAAACCAAGCGGAAGAAACTCTAAGTAATTCTTCGTGAAGAAGACTGTTATATTAGAAAACATTTTAACTCATGGAAACTGAATAACCGAAAAAGGGTATATTGATTTTTTCATTCATCAGTTCAGTTATGGTGACAACTGAATTGATGGAACTCCAACTGATCCAAACAGCTTAAAAACAATAGTTAATCAGCTAAATACACAAAATATGTTTATGGATGGTCGGTGACTTCAACTACTCCTACATCACCCCTTTCTACTGCCTCGGGTAGGATCCACGAGAAGAGTTTGATTTATACAACACTTTGTATAAACCCACTCAGCTGGGACTTACATTACTGCCTAAACTGAACTCCTAGCTAAGACTGAAGGCAGCACCTTCCAACCAATACTTCATTAACGTCTATGTGTCAAAGACTACATACACAAGTTTAACGTCTTTGTGCAAGACTGTATTTGAATGATTGAGAGTGTTTGTGTGTGTGAGAACTGAACAAGGATGTTCTCACACACATGGAAAATAGCTTCTAATCTAAGCAGTAACACGTTAAAATGTCCCTCTAGACTGAATGCTTCTGAAATCGGATGTGCAATGTGCGTGCCCTTTCTTTTTTCTCTTTGAAGAAGATTTTTGGTTTTGTATCTCGCTCTTCAGCGTCTTCTTATTCTACTTCTTGTTACTGAATCTTCACTGATTTTGTTTAAATAGGCGGGAAAATTGAACGTACAAGTGAGACTCATTTTTTGTATCAGTTGCATCTTGAATTCATTTCTTGGACTTTGTGTCTCGACTTTTCGACTGCCCTTCTGAAACGTTTCGTCTTTAATGCTCTGATGCAACGTCCATTATTGTCCTTTGACTGGACAATGGTTTTTTTCCCTCATGGATAGCTGGAATCCACTGAAAGAGTTTGTCTTCATCTATAGCTGAAAGATTCTGACTGATGCTTCGAACTGGTCAGCTGAACTGATCTTCAGTTGTGCTGGTGAAATTGGTTGACTCGTCAGTTGAACTGATTTCACTCTCGTTCAGTTGAACTGATCAGCTGGGTTTCTTCATCAGTTGAACACTCCTTCGGCTAACCAGGATTCTAAGGATCTCCTGCTGAGCCACCTATCAACTGGAAATTCAGCTGGACTGCTCAATTGCCGTAACAGTTAGACTGATTCAGTTTGTGCGATCAGTAGGTCTTCAGTTTGTGATGTAAACATCTCGTGAATAATCCTAGCTTCTGCACACTAAGGTAGATTATTAGTAACACAAATTAACAAGTTTTGTTATCATCAAATCAAGATTGCGAACTTGAAAAGTTCCAACAAAACTGTAACGCCCCGAAAAATTTTAAGGTTCACGCGAACGACATGCATGCAATTATTAATTCCCTTGTATTTTAATTGTTTGTTTAATTGCAGTAATTAATTATGTTGTACATATTGACATGTTTAAAATATACTTTTCTATATTGTTGCATTAAAATGTATTTTTAAAAGGTTATTCGAGTTGCGATCAAGGAACGGAGACCGATGGCTGAAAAATAGGAAAATATTTTTTTTAAATAATTGTTTTTACTTATTTTAAATAAGGGTGTTGCTTTTTCTTATTTTTATCGGTGTTGGTTTTTCAACAAAAAAATGCAAACTTTTTGGACAAACCGGCTATTAAATTCACAATCTTATTTTAACAAAACTATTTTAATATATTAATTAAATCATAATCAAGCACTAGTGGGCCTAATTTGGAGGCTTAATGGGCTTAAGTTTAATTAAGGGTTTAATTAGTATAAATTATGTAAAACACCCCAAGCCATTCACAAAAGCACACGCCTCAAATTTCAGAATTTGTGCACACCAAAATTCCTCAAAGACACGGCACTCACACACAAAATTTTGAAGAGGAAAAAGTCGATTAATTCAAGGATGATATCTAGCCAAGGTTGTCGTTGCCGGTCTTTGCAATCGTCAAGGAAAAATCGTGCGTTTAAAACGCAAAGGCACGCCATATTCTCCCTTTACTCATCATCACAACATATTATGCATTTACATTTGAAATTGCATGAAAAAGAAGGGGCACTTTGTTTTATTTTCGTTCATTCATCAAAAGTGATTTTTAAGTCTTGATTTTGGTATCAAAAGTCTTGTTTTATTGTTGTTAAAGGGGCTGCCATGAATTAGGATGTTAAGGGGAAAGTTTTACACAAGTTTAGGGGCCTTAGAACACACAATAAGGTTGCACAGTCAAGAAACGATCAACTTGAACCAGGTTTCTGTTATTCAGATCATAGGGCTCGGTTGATAGGGAATAAAAGGCTAGGCATTGCATGGTTCATCTGGGGTCAAGGCTGGGTCATGGTCTGAGTCCGATAAGAGTCCTAGCCATGCTAGGACTCGAAATTAAGGGGCTGGGAGGAGTCCTTGCCAAGAAGGACTCAACCCGAGAGCAGTAGAGAGCAGCGCATGTTGACAGAGGGGTTAGGGAAGAAGTGGCTCGGCCAGGGGGTTTGGGGCTAGGCTAGGCTGGGTCCTTAGGGTCCCACGAGGGTGCACTAGGGTTTGGGCAGGGGCTGGGGCGGCTCGGGTTGCTGCCGGCTTGAGAGGAACGTGAGAAGCAAGGCAGCACCATAACACGCGTAAGTTGCTGTCTTGTAGTCCAGGGGGGTCGCAGCTCGGGTTCTAGGGGCTGGGTTGGTCTGGGCGTGGTCCAGTGAAGGTTAGGGTCATGAGGGGTCAGGTGGCTAAGGGCTGGTAGACTCCTAGGCAACTAGGAAACCTAATCCACCAAGGATACTAACACTTGCACACAAGCATGCATACGGGTACAGGGGCAAGGGCTGTAACTTGGTTCTAAGGGCTGGTTTTCGGGCTGGGCATACACATTAGGGTCCCTAGATGGGTTGGCTAGATTTTAGGCTGAAGGTGGCTCGGGCGTGGCTCGAGTAAATTAGGAGATGGCTCGGTGTGTTCGATAAAGGGTCAAAAACGAAAATAATAAAGAAAAAATCGAATCCATGGGTCCACGGGTGTGGCTCATGACTTGAAAGGGTATAATAAATACTAAAAATGTTATGTTTAAAATTTGGGATCAAAATAACGAGTTTTAGATTTATTCGGAATTTAATCGCCGCACGAAACACTAATTAACGAGTTAGTTGAAACGCCTATTTGTTTGCTTCATAAAATTATGAAAAATTAGGTTTAAGCTTAAATAATTATTAAAAGTCTAAGTTTTGAATTTGGGAATTTTATATTAAGGTTTGGTTTAATTCAGGATTAAAACATTTAAAGATTAATTTAAAAGTCATCGATTTAAGCTAAATAAAAATATGAGAAAATTCATGTAGTCTTAAATAATTATTTGGGATATATTGGAGTCAATGGAATTAAGAAAATTTCAAAATGAGAAATTTTACGTCTAGAGGTAAAACAATCATTTTACACTAAGAAATTAGTAAACGTCATGGCAGTGTCCTGAAGGGTGTTTTATATGCTAACATGATTATTTTAAATGTTTATGGATGCTTTTATGATTTCATATGCCATAATGTTATTTTAAAATGATTATGGACTTTTATACGTTTATGGATTTTTTCGTCAAAATGTTTATTTTAAATGATTATGATTTAATATGTTAAAATGTTGATTTTAAACGTTTATGGATTTTTATGATTTAAAATGTTAAAATGTTCATTTCAAATGTCTATGGATATTTATGATGAAACGATAATGTTAAAAGAAATGTTGCATGCTTTGTTTAAAATGAAAAATGTTATATGCATGATTTTTTTTAAGTGATGATAACATGTTGAAGGATGTGAAAGGATTGTGACTAACACGATGATATGTTGGAGATATCATGAGGGTTATGGTCCAAGTGGGAGCCCGACGATCGTATTTCCTTAGATACGGATATTTATATGTATATGATGATATGTTAATACGTAAGGCCAGGGCCTAGTTGACCGGTGAGAATGTTGCTGGTGTCCCCTGACTGTCCAGTACTTGTGGTTACATGTAGATGGATCCATCACCTAACACGTATATGAAAGTCACAATCAACGATCTGAATTCAACAAACACGTATAACATGAATATGAATATGTATATGTTTACGATGATATGTATATGTTTAAGAAATACGAAAATGTTTATGATTTTACATGTTTATGAAAATGTTTTTATTTAAAGTTTATGCATCTTCATGAAAACGATATTTTAAGTACAAGTATTTTTCACTGTTATATGTTAACTGTATTACGTATTACTTGTTATCAAGACTATGACGTGTTGAGTCTTTAGACTCACTAGGTGTGATTGATGCAGGTTATATGGATTATGAATATGATAGTGGAGGTCTTGATGGTTGATCTAACTGGACTGAAGGTGCACATAACCCGATGACCGACGCTAGTTTTTCGCACTAGTTATTATTTATGATTTTAAGTAATGTTGAAGATATTTTTACGTGTTTTATTTATGTTATGAGATATTTTTGAAAGGTTATAGTATGGGTTATACTTTTCAAATAATGTTTTAGGTTGGTAAAATGTTTGACGGTTTTATACTTTAAAATATTTTCCTTTGGATTTGTAAATGGCAGTTGGATGTTTATCTTTAAAATGATGTCAAAAATATAACTCTAACATCATCTCAAAAGCGTCTCAAAAGTATCATAATCATAAAATCTCTAAAAGCAACTTAAATCATTAGCATAAGTCATATACATAAGTGCGGAAAACTAGTGACAGTCCTCGGGTCAAGTGCACCTTTAGTCCAGTTAGTTCAACCATCAATTTCTCCATTAGCATTAACATCAAGCTCAACTTCATCAATTACACCTTGTGAGTCTATTGACTCAACAAACCTTAACCATAATAATAAAAAAAATTAATACATATACAATTCACATGCAACAGTGAAAATACTTTTACTTAAAATAGATTTTCATGAACATGCATAAACTTAAACATTTTTTATTTCATCATATCATATCATATTTCCTTTCAGCATATTATATCATATTTCCATTCATTATATACATATACGTTTTATTTTTCATGAATTCAGATCATTAATTGTGACTTACGTATCAGCTGAAGGTTGATGGATCTATCTACGTGAGCGACACTCTCACCCGTCAATTGAGCCTTGGCCTTACATATCTCATCAAAATCATAGTATCAAATTAGTCACAATCACGTCACCTCATTCAAATTTACATATTTTCATCTCTTTAAAAATCCATGCACACATAAATCATTTTTTTAAACCAATCATGCAACATGTATTTTAGCATTAACGTTTCATCAAAAAATTTTGTAAACATTTAAAATAAAAATATTAACATTATTTACAGCATTCGGGGCACTGCCAGGATGAAACATCTACTACTAAAAAATACTATAATTTTTTTTGTTTTGTAAACTTAATTTCGAAATTTAAAATCTTGCATGAATGCAATAATACTGAAAAATACACCTTTAACAAAATAATCTGGCCAATCAACAGATAAAACACTGCAGTTTCAAATTTTCCAATTTGGCCATCGACCATGCATTAACAAAATGAAACAAGTAAAATCCTAAAAATCAAAATCATATCATAATAACATATAAAACCGATCATTTTTACTCAAAGCTCATAAAACGTGATGTGCAGAAAAGTGTGGTCCTCGGGTCGTCTGCGCACATCCAGCCCTGCCTACTCAGAGTTCGGCACCTCCAGTCTCCTCCTCAAAATGCTCACCTGCATCACACATGTCTAGTGAGTCTAAAAACATGTACCGTTAATAGCGAATACATATACATAACATGCAACAGTGAAAAGTACTGTAAAAATATGCTTCATGAAATTTAAAGCATAGACGTAAACATGTCACGGAATTCATATCGTATTAAAAATAGCTCATCATATCATCATATAATTACACATTTACTTTGATAAAATGGAACTACCTGACTCACGGCCACAGCCCCATGCAGGATGCCAAAACATCAACAGCCGAGAATCACCAAAGAACCCCTACTTGCAGCCTATTTGACTCACACACACTCGTCTGATTTCCCTACCAACTCCAGCCATGTTCAACCCACCCAAGGCCACCGCTCAGACCCAGCAGGGTTTGGTCCAGGGCTAGGGACGACCCTTCCACAGCCGGTTCACCCAAAAACTTCCGATCGAGACACCCCCTACCCAAGCAACCATGATGTAACCTTCGGCCTATGCACAATCTCGACCCCCTCCATACTCCAACCATTTCACAACATAATTTACAACGTGCACAACCACTTAGTAACCAAACTCAGTAGTCCCCTTGCACAAGAATAAAAAGCGTGAGCATCAGTCATGTAAGAGGCAAATTTTTATGTCAAACTTATATAAAAATTCCAACACAAGATGTAACGCCCCAGATTCGATGACTGTCCTCAATGTATCAAGACGGGTCTTTCCAGCGTGCTTATATCCTCACTCACACGCACCCTGGGAAACTTCCCAGGAGGTCACCCATCCCAAAATTGCCACAAGTCAAGCACGCTTAACTTGAGAGTTCTTATGTGATGAGCTACCGAAAAAAAGATGCACCTTCGTGATATGAATAGTACCAATCAAATCTTTTAAGCCCTCTTCAAGTGTACAGTCCATTACATTGAACAGTCTCGGAATCCCTCTCCTTCCAATGTAAGAACGGTTCATTCATGGTCCCTCCACCAAGAAGCATGCCAGGAGCCGCTCATTGTCCGTGCCACCTCATGGCACCGACGATCACCCCCCGCCCTCTTCGGCCCCGGGCCTCACATGACCACCAACTTCCGCTTGGTTCATCCCCGAACCACACCGTACTCGGAGAGGTCGGCTCTGATACCACTTGTAACGCCCCAAATTCGATGACTGTCCTCACTGTATCAAGACGGGTCTTTCCAGCGTGCTTATGTCCTCACTCACACGCACCCTGGGAAACTTTCCAGGAGGTCACCCATCCCAAAATTGCCCCAAGTCAAGCACGCTTTACTTGAGAGTTCTTATGTGATGAGATACCGAAAAGAAGATGCACCTTCGTGATATGAGTAGTACCAATCAAATCTTTGAAGCCCTCTTCAACTGTATAGTCCATTACATTGAACATTCTCGGAATCCCTCTCCTTCCGATTTAAGAACAGTTCATTCAAGTTCCCTCCACCTAGAAGCATGCCAGGAGCCGCTCATTGTCCATGCCACCTCATGGCACCAGCGATCACCCCCCGCCCTCTTCGACCCTGGGCCTAACACAAGGTAGATCATAAAATGTTCATGCAAATACATAAACTTCAGCAAACTTATGACATGCATGAGGAGAAAACAAAAATACAAGCGTGCCTTAGTTGCTGTTGTTTTCTTTCAGTAAAAACTGAGGGAGGCTGCTATAAGAGGGGAGGGGCGGCTGCTAAGTGGAGGATTAGGTTTAGGGTGGCTTAATGGGATTTTTAAAATTATTAATTAAGCACTAATGGGCCTTAGTATGAAAATTAATGGATAAAAAGAGTTTTGAGCTCATTAAGCTTAAAAATAAATCCATCAAGCCCAATATTACTCCCAAAAAATATTTCGTTTTGATAAATTTTATAAAATATTGCCCGAGCCCTCAAAAAGTCTCCCGAATCACTAAAACTTGCGTATCGATTAAAAATATAACCCAGCGGGTAAAAATACCCATCCAAGGCCCTTTTTCAAAAATCATACTTAAAACACCTCATATTAATTAAAAATAATTATTCAATAAAGATATTTTTCCTAAATATCCCCGGTTTCCGTTCCTCGTTCGAGCGCAAAATGCAACTTAAACCCTAATGCATGAAAATTTAAAATAATTGTGAAATAAATCCTAACCATGCAGTAAATATGCATTAAATGCATAAAATCATTTAACACATAAATTTAAATAAAAACACTAGATTGCATGCATTTAGGTTACGTACTTTAAATTTCCTGGGCCTTACCACTCTTCCCCCCTTAAAATAAAATTTTGTCCTCGAAATTTAAGATATACCTAATAACTATGGGTAGGGACTCCTCATCTCGGCCCGAGTCTCCCAAGTAGCATCCTCCTCGAATGATTCAGCCACATGACTTTGACCATGTGGATCACCTTGTTCCAGAGCCTCCTCTCCTGTCTGTCTAGTATTTGAGTGGGCCTCTCCTCGAATGACAGGTTCGGTGTTAGCTGTAACAGCTCATAGTTCAATACATGTGAAGGATTCAACATGTACCTCCGCAGCATGGATACATGGAAAACATTATGAACTCCCCAGATTCGGCGGTAATGCAACTCTGTATGCAAGTATCCCAACTCTCTCCAGAATCTCAAACGGCCCTATGTATCTCGGACTGAGCTTGGCCTTCTTCCAAAATCTCATTACATCCTTCATCGGTGCGACCTTCACAAACATATGATCTCCTATGGAAAACTCAAGATCTCTGCGCCGCTGATCTGCGTAAGTCTTCTGTCGGCTCTGAGCGGTCCTCATCCTGACTGCTAGATCTGTTGTCTACCTGACAATATCCTGTCCCAAATCTTCCATCTCTCCTATCTCATCCCAATACACTGGAGACCTACCTCATCCCAATACATTGGAGATGAATTGCAAAATATCTGTCTTCATGCCTGGCCACCAATAAAGAGACTGAAGATCCCTATACATCTTCGTAATCCCTGGATGGATGGAGTACGAGGTGTTGTGATCCTCGATCAAGATATTTGCTCTCAGGGAATCACTGTCAGGAACCCATAGTCGGTCCCTATATCTGACTATACAATCCACAACTTTATATATTCTCCGGCCTTTAGCCTCGTCCCTTTGCCTCCACTTCTGCAACTGTTCGTCAGAAGTCTGCCCCTGCTCGAATTATATCTCTCAAAGTCGGCTGTACTGTCAGAGTAGCCAGATTTGGAGCATTGCCCCTGGCGTAGACTACAAGCTCAAACCTTGGAATCTCCCCTGTAGCGGTCTCTGTACCGACAAATGAGCAATCACTGCCTGATTCCTGCTCAGGGCATCTACAAACCACATTAGTCTTACCCGGATGATATCTAATGTCGCAATCGTAATCCTTCACTAGCTCTAACCATAGCCTAAGCCTAATGTTCAGCTCTTTCTGTGTGAAGAAGTACTTCAGGTTTTTGTAGTCATTGAAAATTCTGCACTTCTTCCCATATAGATAATATCTCCAATTCTTCAAGGCAAAAACCACTGTTTTTATCTCGAGGTCATGAGTAGAATAATTCTTCTCATGGACCTTTAGCTGTCTGGACACATAAACTATAAATCTGTCATGTTGCATCAACACTGCACCCGAACCTAGCCTCGAAGCATCTGTATATACCATAAACTCACCCTGCCCCGATGGCATAGGTAGAATTGGTGTTGTGGTCAATGCTTTCTTCAGTCTGTCAAAGCTCTCCTGGCACTTTGCACCCTAGATAAAATTGGAATCCTTCTTCGTCAAGGCGGTTATAGGCACCGCAATGGAAGAGAAGCTCTGAATAAACTTCCTGTAATAACCAGTTAATCACAAAAAGCTACATATCTCTGTGACACTCTTAGGCACTGGCCAATCTCTGACTGCCTCTACTTTGTTAGGTCGACCTATATACCATCTCGAGATACAATATGGCCCAATAATGCCACTCTGTCAAGCCAGAACTTGCACTTACTGAACTTGTCATAGAGCCGTCTGTCCCGTAGAGTCTGCTGTACAGTCCTCAGATGCTGACTGTCCTCCTCTCATCTCCTCGAATAAATCAGTATGTCATCTTAAAAAAATATGACAAACTGATCCAGATATGGCTGAAACACACGATTCATGAGATCCATGAAGATCACTGGCGCGCTCGTCAAACCAAAGGGCAACACCAAAAACTCATAGTGCCCATAACGCATCCTGAATGCTATCTTATGTACGTCAGACTCTCTAACCTTCAGTTGATGGTATCCAGACCAGAGGTCTATCTTAAAAAATACCAATGCTCCTTGAAGCTGATAAAAAAAATCCTCAATCCTCGGAAGTGGATATTTGTTCTTGATCGTGATTCTGTTCAGCTCTCGGTAATCTATGCAAAGCTGTATGTTGCCATCTTTCTTCTTGAAAAATAGTACTGGTGCGCCCCATGGAAAAAAGCTAGGGCGAATGAAACCTTTATCTAGCAAATCATGTATCTGGTATTTCAATTCCTTCATATCGGCAGGTGCTAGTTGATAGGGCGCCTTAGAAACAGGCACGGTACCTGGCATAAGGTCGATATAGAAATCCACCTCTTTCTCTGGTGGAATGCCTGCAACATTGTCGGGAAAAACAATGGATAAATCTCTGACCACATTAATGTCCTCTATCCTCTGACTGGCTGGTTCAGACACTGATACAATACTGGCCAAAAACGCCTGACAGCCTCTCTTCATGAGCTTCCTCGCACACATGCAGGAAATGATGTGCAGCATCTGCTGGTGTCTGGCTACCTCAAAAATAAACGGCTTACCGTTGGGCAGTCGGACAGATACTGACCTCTGTCAAAAGTTTATGAAAGCTCCGTTAAAAAAAAATCCAATCCATACCCTGAATGATATTAAACTCCAGCAATGGTAGCACAATCAATTCGGCGTGCACCGCGTATTTCTGTAACCGAAGCTCCAATCCCCTCACTATTTGAGAACTGGACATTTGATCCCCAGATAGAATCGTTACCCTAAATCCATCTCCACCGGTAAGATTCCTAGTTTCTGGACGAATGTCTCAGATATAAAAGAATGTGTAGCTCCGGAATCTAGAAATGCATACGTAGCTACACCTGAAACATATATCCTTCATGCGACAAAACATACCATCAAATATGTTTGCATTGAACCTTAAGAAATTTTCTACAGCGATTATCCCAAAATCCTCGAAAAATTATGGATTTAACCCAAGTATTCCTCCAAAAATTTCAAAATTTGGAGTTTAGCAATTAAAGTTTGGAAAAATAAAAATTTGGCCTTACACAAATTTTCAAAAATTGCTTCGTTGACCCCACACAATTTCTAATTTTAGGCCCCTTATAATCGTAAAATTCTCTAAAACTAAGAACTTATTCCCAAAATTCAGAAAATTCGAAAATAGCCTCTTAAAAATTTGAATTTTTTCAAATAGGTCCTCATATTATCGGTTAGTACACTTTGGTCCTTAAAAATTTTTAATTCATGCAATTCAATCCTTACTTCTAACTAGGTAGAACATGCATCCTAAATAAATTCTACGTTTTCAATCACAAAATTATTTCTCACACCAAACACATAATCCATGCCATCAAACAAAAAATTAAAATCTTAAACATAAGGGTTACAAGTGATCAACGTCGAATCTGGCTCCGCCTCAGCCTCCTCGGCATGCATCGCATATTCCCTACCTGTAGTGGGACCCAGGTTCCTAGGCAGTCTGCCGCCTTGTGATCCTCCTGCCCGCAAATGAAGCATTTGTAGGTCCCCCATAAAAACTTACCGAGGTGGAACCGGTTGCACTGCTTGCATGGCTGACGGTCCTCTGGCGTCTGCGGTGGTCTATGTTTTTGGGGCCTCCTAACCTGTCCCCGGGGCTTCTGCTATCCCTGATGCCGCTTCCGTTGCATCTCAAAATCAATGTCCCTCAAGGACTGCTCCGCCTGAAAAACGCAGGCGGTGGCCTCATCGTAGCTCACCGGTCTCATCAACATTATGTATCGATGCAAGGTGGGCCTCAGTCCATCCATAAAATGCCCCAGCTTCTGGGCGGCATCTCTAGCAATCATGGGCACAAAATGACTGCATCTATCGAACTTCCGGATGAACTCCTGCCACAGACGAGTCCCCCTGTCAGGAGATTCATGGACTCCCTCATCGGGCGACTCCTGACATCAGCTGGGAAGTACTTACCATAGAACGCCTCCTTGAACTGATCCCATGTGAGGGTAGCCAGGCTAGCCCGTGCGCTGCTCCCTTCCACCAGAGGGATGCATCATCTCTCAATATATATGTGGCGCACTTGACCCTGGTGGCCATCCTTCATATCCAAGTACTGAAAGTGTCGCTCCAAGGGTCAAATCCAACCCTCTTCCAGTAATGGATCAGTGATGCCCCCGAACTCCTTCGGTTTGAGCGGCCTAAACTGCTCATATATATCAGTCTGAGGTCAGGGAGACTGCTGCACCTGCTCCAAAAGTCTAGCCATACCCTCCAGTACACGGGTAGCTGCATCCATCGACAGTGGTGGTGGTGGTAGAGGGCCTCTACCGCCTCCAGGCATATCATCATGTCAATCTGTACTGGGGGCGTGTCTGAGAGGCATGATATCTTAATACAGTCAAAATTCTAAATGTAACTCATCATAAAATTTAATCTAGTTTTTTTTTTGAAAAAAAAACATAAATCCGTGAATCAGTAAAAGCTTCTAAAAATGTGTTGTAAATCATCGGAAAACGTAAATCATGTAAATATGCAGGTGATGGCAGTAAATCATTTAAAACATTAAAACATAAAAGCTTACAGACTCGAGGCTTGAAGCTGAGGTGCAGAAGCTGGCGGTTGCACAACCCTATACATGACCCTTGCTCTGATACCAACTCAAAGATCTACTACTCTAAAATACAACAATTTTTTTTTGGTAAACTTAATTTCGAAATTTAAAATCTTGCATGCATACACTACTGCTGAAAAATACACCTTTAACAAAATAATCGTGGTCAATCATAAGATAAAACACTGTAGTTTAAAATTTTCCAACTCCGCCCTCAACCATGCATTAACAAAATAAAACGAGTAAAATCCTGAAAATCAACATCATATCATAATAACAGTACAAAACCGATAATGTCTACTCAAAGCTCATAAAAACATAATGTGCGGAAAAGTGTGGTCCTCGGATCGTACTAGATTTTTAAAAAAAAAACCTTCCTGGCAATCAGCCGAACTCAACTTAAATATATATAAAATATAAAATATTTTTCATCGTTTTAAAATACTAAACCAACCAACTAATATTTGGAATTTAAAGGAAATATCTTAAGGCATAAAATCGTCAAATGTTTACCAAACTAAAAAGTAATAAACTTGAAAAGTATCATCCTCTCCAAAACCACAAATAAATAGTCTTAAAAATCTTTAACGTAAATCATAAGTACGGAAAGTAGAAGCGCTGGTCCTCGGGTTATGTGCACCGACAGTCCAGCAAGGTCAACCATCAAGACCTCTCGTATTATGTACGCCGACAGTCCAGCAAGGTCAACCATCAAGACCTCCAGTAACATTAACATCATAATCACCTACATCCATCACACTTAGTGAGTCTAAAGACTCAACACATCATAATCTTGATAACAAGTACTACGTATAAAATCAAATGCAACAATGAAAGATACTTTTTACGTAAAAATAACATTTTCATAACATGCATAACATAAACCTCAACTTTTCTTTTTTCCTCATTTCATAAAATAAATTCTTTCATCATGAACATAGACATTGTTCCTTATTATTGAATTCAGATAGTTAATTGTGACTTTCCTCATCCTCAAAAATTCGATGCATCCATCTACATGTTACCATAGTACTGGGTGGCTGGGACTCCAGCAACACTCTCACAGGTCAACTGGGCCTTGGCCTATCCTCATCGAATGGAAATAGAATCATCGGGCTCCCTCTGGGGCCTTCTCCCATAAACGGGCTCTGTAATGCCCTAGATTGAATATGAATAGATAGAAATTAAGAAATGTAATGCCTGAGATTGTAGGAGGTAGAACAGACGGGGCGAAACGATGCGGGAAAATATGGAATTTTAGATGTGCAAGACCGCACCCGCGGTCTGGCAAGCACCGCTCCCGCGGTGCAATGAGCAGAAATTTGTAACATTCCCGTACCCACACCGCACCCGCGGTAGAACTAGACCGCACCCGCGGTGCTGAGACCGCACCCGCGGTAGTTACATGACCGCACCCGCGGTCATCACTTGGAAAAACTAAACGTTCTGCCGAAGCCATCGCGCACCCGCGCTCCTTACATTACCGCACCCGCGGTGATACCTCCGAGAAATCCACCTTTGTTCTCAGCGTGACACATGGCATAGTATATATATGAATTCGAGCTGAATCATCTTCTTCTTCATTTCCAGCAGGCAGAACCGAAAACTTCTAAAGGCTTTCAAGCTTCAAAGTTAGATATCTTACGATTTAGCCATCCAAATCATATTCCGAGTTAAGAATTGTGTTCCTTGCTTTGAAAGCTACAAAGGGATGTAAGTTTCACTTAATTTCAGCATGTTTCGAGATTTAGATGTTAGAGGAATTGGAATATGATAGTTATATTATGTTCTTGACGTATTGAGCATGAAATATTCGTAAACAGATCGAAGAACAGATATCATATGCAATTTTTATGAATTTCAGCATGTTTAGGAATAAGAGATATCGATTTTGAATATGGTGTTATGCATATGATTTGAGTATGAGTTGAGGATAATATAGTGTTGATATTTGTTGAGATTGGGATTGACCGGTATTAAGAATATACGTCGTTATGCCGGCAAATTGTATCAAGATTACGTAGTGACTTGGATATATGTGATTAGATAAGAGATTGATAGATTTTGTATCAACATTTCCATTTCAGATTCGTATTGTCGACCGTGACAGCAACAGTGCGACGAAAGGTATAGTACATGTTTTGTTTGGGGAATTACGACTCAAATGAGATAACATTTGAGTTTCCCAACCAAAATCACATACTTGTTTTATTGTTCATACCTTGATATGATTATGATTGTTATAGATTTGTTTATAGAACTTGTATGCAGATCTTGCGATGCTTTGTTTACAGATCGTGTAGCATTGCATTATGCTTGTTTGCAGATTTTGCGTTCATGCATTAAGATAGGGCAGTCTGGAGATCAGGCAGACTACTAGATGTTCGGCGATATCTCAGCTTAGGGGAAGATCACCGCCCCTTTGTAGACGTGGATACAGATCAGGCCGAAGTCTAGGAATAAGACGTACAGCACCTCGATTGGTAGGGTAGGTGACAGCCAGTGACGTCTTATTCACAACGGGATCCCTAGAGTTCTAGTCGAGTCGAGTCTAGACATGATTAGATTCACATTGCATGATTTTATATGAATGACATTCATATTAGCATGTTTCATGTTTAGATTGTTTATATGCATGTTACATGTTTATACTGGGATTTGTTCTCACCGGTTTTCCGGCTGTTGTTATGTCTGTATGTGTGCATAACAACAGGTGGGGCAGGATCTGGGTCACGACAGAGATGAGCGATGGACATAGCGTGGTGATCACGGGCCTAGCAGATGGACTAGTAGAGTTACTTTTATCTTGTACAGTATTTCCCTACTAGTTACAGAGGATGGATTAAAACAAGAAATGTTGTATCCTATGTTTGTATATTATGTTTTCATGTTGTAAAATAAATAAAGAACTGATGTTGTTTAGTTACATTTGAGTTAATGTAAAAAGCGAAAATTTGACCCACTTTTATATTATTGATCCATTTAATCCCAAGATAAAGAATTAGAGCCCGGGTCCCCACAACAGGTGGTATCAGAGCAGAGAGTTCCTTTAGACTGAGATAGGATAGAATGAGCGGGGTAGATCGAGTCTTCTTCCTTGCTTATGATGTGCTAGCATGATTATTGCTTTCCTATTACATGTTGTTTGTGTTTGATTTCTTTCAGCATGTGATAAACTGAATCAGAACTGATTCTAGATCAGAGATAACTGACTAGAGGATGGCTGAGACAGTTGTATATATTGTATACTAATCCTTTGGATTATTAGATATGCCACCTAGAAGAGCAGCCGTACCTCTACGACCAGCAGCGCCAGAACAGGGGAGCACATCCGGAGATCCTATGGATGTTACAGCGACCTCTATGGAGACGTTGCTGAAGCGATTCCAATCTTTTCGACCTCCCACATTAAAAGGTACCGAGAATGCCATCGAGTGCGAAAGTTGGCTTGAAGACATTGAAATGTTATTCGACTCCTTGGAGTACAGTGACGAGAAGAGAATAAAGCTAATTGGCCATCAATTGCAAGATATCGCCAAGAATTGGTGGTTGAACATTAGGAGAGCTTTAGAGCAGCGGGGTACTGAGATTACTTGGAAAGTATTCAAGACAGAGTTTTATCAGCGATTCTTTCCTGTATCCTATCGTAAAGATAAAGGCGCTGAATTCGCAAACCTGAGGCAAGGGCAATTGAATATTGAAGAGTACGTTGCTAAATTTTCCTCTCTGCTTCGTTTTGCACCCCATGTTTCAGGGAATGATGAGGCCATGGCAGATCAGTTTATAAATGGCCTGAATCCAGATATCTTTACGTTGGTCAATACTGGGAGACCCGATAATTTCTCGGATGCATTGAATCGAGCCAAAGGTGCAGAAGCAAGATTGTTGAGGCAGCGGAGTGCTCCTTATGTTGCTCCGATACCGAGACCGCCATTACCGACATCCCAAACTCCTCCTCCAAGATTTGATAGTGGCGGTAGTAGCAGTGGCAGAAAGGAACAGCTGAAGGCGAAGGGGAAACAGTTTAAGCGACCTGGGAGCAGTTCGTCCAGCTCCAGCGGATCAAGACAGACTGGTTTTGATCAAAGTTCAAGGACTTCAGGTGTCTACTGCAATTCTTGTGGAGGTAGGCATGCGACTGAACAGTGCCAGGGAGTTACAGGCCGATGTAACATTTGTAGGCAACCGGGGCATTTTGCCAAAGTCTGTCCCCAGAGGAGTGTACAGCAAGGACAGAGTGGAAGAGCATCCGGTTCCGTACCTCAGTTTGAGCGGCAAGCATCATCCGTTCACTCTTTTCAGCCTCCACCGGCACAGACTCAACCCAGAGGCCGAGGTAGTCAGACGGTGACTCAACCTCCGAGGCAACAGGCCCAAGTGTTTGCATTGACAGAGGAGCAAGCACAGGATGCACCAGATGATGTTATAGCAGGTAACTGCTCTCTTTATGGTTATCCTGCTTATATCTTGATAGATACAGGTGCATCGCATACATTCATTTCAGAACGATTTGCATTGTTGCATTCTTTGCCTGTTGAGTCTTTGTTAGATGTTGTATCTATTACTTCTCCGTTGGGAAGTGGGTTGATTTCGGTAACTACGGTTAGACATTGCATTCTACAGTTTGAAGGGCATGAGATTGACCTAGATTGTATAGTGTTGGGTCTAGCTGATTTTGACTGTATAGTTGGTATTGACATGCTAACGAAGTACAGAGCCACTGTAGATTGTTTCCATAAGATTGTCAGATTCAGACCCGAGATGACAGACGAGTGGAAATTCTACGGGAAGGGTTCCAGATCTCGGATTCCCTTGATTTCGGCTCTTACTATGAACAGATTGTTACAAAAAAGAGCAGATGGTTTCTTTATTTATGCTGTAGATATGCAGAAGTCGAGCCCGGCGTTGTCAGATATACCAGTAGTGCGGGAATTTCCAGATATTTTTCCAGATGAGATCCCAGGATTACCTCCGGTTCGTGAGGTAGACTTCAGTATTGATCTTACACCAGGTACCGTTCCTATTTCGAGAGCTCCGTATAGGATGGCACCTATTGAACTAAAAGAATTGAAAGCCCAACTAGAAGATCTTCTAGCCAAGGGATATATCAGACCTAGTGTATCTCCTTGGGGCGCTCCGGTGCTGTTTTTGCGGAAGAAAGACGGTTCGATGCGATTGTGTATAGACTACCGGCAGCTGAACAAGGCAACGATCAAGAATAAATATCCTTTGCCTAGAATTGATGATCTATTCGATCAGTTGCAGGGATCTTCGGTCTATTCGAAGATTGATTTACGTTCTGGGTATCATCAGCTCAGAGTTCGAGATGTAGATATACCGAAGACAGCATTTCGAACCAGGTATGGACATTACGAATTTATTGTCATGCCTTTTGGTTTAACCAATGCTCCTGCGGTATTTATGGGCTTGATGAACCAAGTGTTTCAGAAATATCTGGATGAATTTGTCATTGTTTTCATCGATGATATTTTGTGTATTCAAATAACAGAAATGAGCATGCAGAGCATCTCAGAATTGTTTTGCAGACGTTGAGAAACGAGCGACTGTATGCAAAATTGTCAAAGTGTGAGTTTTGGTTGAATCGAGTTGTCTTTTTGGGACACATTATATCTGGAGATGGTATTTCTGTAGATCCGAGTAAAGTGGAAGCTGTGATCAGTTGGTCGAGACCGACTTCTGTACCAGAAATACGCAGTTTCATGGGCTTAGCCGGATACTACAGAAGATTTATCAAAGATTTCTCCAGTATTGCAAAGCCAATAACTCAATTGACGCAAAAGAATGCACCATTTGTTTGGTCAGAGGAGTGCGAGTCTAGTTTCCTAGAACTGAAGAAAAGGCTGACTAGTGCTCCAGTACTGACGATACCTTCAGGTACAGGTAATTTCGTTGTATATTGTGATGCTTCTCATAGAGGTTTGGGATGTGTTCTTATGCAGCGAGGCCATGTGATCGCATATGCCTCGAGACAATTGAAGCCACATGAAGTTAGATACCCCATTCATGATCTGGAATTGGCGGCTATCGTATTTGCATTAAAGATTTGGCGTCATTATCTCTACGGCGAAAAATTTGAGATATTTTCCGATCACAAGAGCCTAAAGTACCTATTCTCTCAATCAGAACTGAATATGAGGCAGCGTAGATGGCTTGATCTTTTGAAAGATTTTGACTGTGAAATCAAATATTATCCAGGGAAGTCAAATGCAGCAGCAGATGCCTTGAGTCGTAAGGTATGTTCTCTGTCCTTATCGACGATAGGTGTTAACAAGTTAGTTGAAAATTGCTGTACATCTGGATTAGAATTTGATACAGATAGTAAACCACTACGACTTTTTACGATCCAAGTTGAGCCCAATTTGATTATGAGGATCAAGGAAGCACAAAGAACTGATCAGAATGTGCAAAGATCAATCCAAATGGTCAGATCAGGGCATGTATCAGAATATCAGGTACGAGATCATGTGTTGTACGTGAATAACCGTCTAGTTGTGCCAGATGTTGCAGATTTGAGACAGCAGATTCTGACAGAGGCACATTGTAGTCGGTTCAGCAATCATCCGGGTGGCAGAAAGATGTACAACGACTTGAAGACACAGTTCTGGTGGAAGCAAATGAAGTCGGACATTGGCGAATTTGTGTCTAAGTGTTTGAACTGCCAACAGGTGAAAGCCGAGAGGAAGAAGTCTGGTGGATTACTTCAAAGTTTAGCCATTCCAGAATGGAAATGGGATCACATTTCCATGGATTTCGTGACAAAGTTACCTAGGTCATCCAAAGGCTGTGATGCGATTTGGGTCATTATTGACAGACTGACCAAATCTGCATGTTTCATCCCATACAGAATGACGTATAGACAGGATCAGATGGCGGAGATTTATATTCGAGAGGTAGTCAGATTGCATGGAGTGCCGAAGTCTATCGTATCAGATCGTGATCCACGATTCACTTCACACTTCTGGCACAGTTTACAGCAGGCCTTAGGTACGACATTACACCTGAGTACTGCTTATCATCCTCAGACAGACGGACAGTCAGAACGGACTATCCAGACACTAGAGGATATGTTGAGAGCCGTTGTGCTAGATTTTGGCATTAGTTGGCAAGATTCCCTACCTCTTTGCGAATTTTCTTACAATAATAGCTATCAGACGAGCATCGAGATGGCACCGTTTGAAGCTTTGTATGGCAAGAAGTGCAGATCTCCGCTATACTGGGATGACGTTTCAGAGGTACCGGAACTTGGGCCAGATATGATTCGTGACATGACAGAGAAGGTGAAACTCATTCAGAAGAGGATGAAGACAGCACAAGATCGACAAGCAAAGTATGCCAATATCAGACGTAGACCATTAGTTTTTGAGGCGGGAGATAGAGTATTCTTAAAGATTTCCCCATTCAGAGGCGTTGTTCGATTTGGCAAACGCGGGAAACTATCTCCTCGATACATTGGTCCTTACGAGATTTTTGAGAAGATAGGCGATCGAGCTTATCGACTTGCACTTCCTCCTTCTATATCTGGGATACATGATGTCTTCCATGTATCAATGTTGCGAAGATATATGCCAGACGTTTCTCATGTTATTCAACCTGACGAAGCTGAACTTGATCAGACTTTGAGCTACGTGGAACAACCGATACAGATTCTTGATCGGAAAGAAAAGAAACTCAGAACGAAGATTATTCCACTTGTGAAAGTTCAGTGGAGTCGTCATGGCATCGAAGAAGCGACGTGGGAGACGGAAGCAAATATGCGACAGAAACACCCTGAGCTATTTATATGATGTAAGTATTTATTCAGTTTTAGATAGTAATGCTGTTTTAAATACTTTGATTGATTTATTCAGTTCGAGGACGAACTTATGTCTTAGAGGGGGAGAAATGTAATGCCCTAGATTGAATATGAATAGATAGAAATTAAGAAATGTAATGCCTGAGATTCTGGAGGTAGAACAGACGGGGCGAAACGATGCGGGAAAATATGGAATTTTAGATGTGCAAGACCGCACCCGCGGTCTGGCAAGCACAGCTCCCGCGGTGCAATGAGCAGAAATTTGTAACATTCCCGTACCCACACCGCACCCGCGGTAGAACTAGACCGCACCCGCGGTGCTGAGACCGCACCCGCGGTAGTTACATGACCGCACCCGCGGTCATCACTTGGAAAAACTAAACGTTCTGCCGAAGCCATCGCGCACCCGCGCTCCTTACATTACCGCACCCGCGGTGATACCTCCGAGAAATCCACCTTTGTTCTCAGCGTGACACATGTCATAGTATATATATGAATTCGAGCTGAATCATCTTCTTCTTCATTTCCAGCAGGCAGAACCGAAAACTTCTAAAGGCTTTCAAGCTTCAAAGTTAGATATCTTACGATTTAGCCATCCAAATCATATTCCGAGTTAAGAATTGTGTTCCTTGCTTTGAAAGCTACAAAGGGATGTAAGTTTCACTTAATTTCAGCATGTTTCGAGATTTAGATGTTAGAGGAATTGGAATATGATAGTTATATTATGTTCTTGACGTATTGAGCATGAAATATTCGTAAACAGATCGAAGAACAGATATCATATGCAATTTTTATGAATTTCAGCATGTTTAGGAATAAGAGATATCGATTTTGAATATGGTGTTATGCATATGATTTGAGTATGAGTTGAGGATAATATAGTGTTGATATTTGTTGAGATTGGGATTGACCGGTATTAAGAATATACGTCGTTATGCCGGCAAATTGTATCAAGATTACGTAGTGACTTGGATATATGTGATTAGATAAGAGATTGATAGATTTTGTATCAACATTTCCATTTCAGATGACAGCAACAGTGCGACGAAAGGTATAGTACATGTTTTGTTTGGGGAATTACGACTCAAATGAGATCACATTTGAGTTTCCCAACCAAAATCACATACTTGTTTTATTGTTCATACCTTGATATGATTATGATTGTTATAGATTTGTTTATAGAACTTGTATGCAGATCTTGCGATGCTTTGTTTACAGATCGTGTAGCATTGCATTATGCTTGTTTGCAGATTTTGCGTTCATGCATTAAGATAGGGCAGTCTGGAGATCAGGCAGACTACTAGATGTTCGGCGATATCTCAGCTTAGGGGAAGATCACCGCCCCTTTGTAGACGTGGATACAGATCAGGCCGAAGTCTAGGAATAAGACGTACAGCACCTCGATTGGTAGGGTAGGTGACAGCCAGTGACGTCTTATTCACAACGGGATCCCTAGAGTTCTAGTCGAGTCGAGTCTAGACATGATTAGATTCACATTGCATGATTTTATATGAATGACATTCATATTAGCATGTTTCATGTTTAGATTGTTTATATGCATGTTACATGTTTATACTGGGATTTGTTCTCACCGGTTTTCCGGCTGTTGTTATGTCTGTATGTGTGCATAACAACAGGTGGGGCAGGATCTGGGTCACGACAGAGATGAGCGATGGACATAGCGTGGTGATCACGGGCCTAGCAGATGGACTAGTAGAGTTACTTTTATCTTGTACTGTATTTCCCTACTAGTTCAGAGGATGGATTAAAACAAGAAATTTTGTATCCTATGTTTGTATATTATGTTTTCATGTTGTAAAATAAATAAAGAACTGATGTTGTTTAGTTACATTTGAGTTAATGTAAAAAGCGAAAATTTGACCCACTTTTATATTATTGATCCATTTAATCCCAAGATAAAGAATTAGAGCCCGGGTCCCCACAGGCTCACTCTAGGGCCTTTTCCCACACGATATCCTCATATCCTCAATAGTCCCAATTACTTCACTTCCTTCAACGTTTTTTCATTTTCATCACTTTATAAAAATCATGCATAAGTATTATTTTCTTTTTTTTTTTATAAAAAAACAAGCATGCAACATAACTTTTAATTTACTCGTTTCCTCATAAATTCCATAATCATAACATTCCATAATTAAATCATAAAATTTTATAAACCTTTAAAATAAACATTTTAGCATATAAAAATCCTTAAACAGTTAAAATAATCGTAATAGCATATAAAACAGCATTCAAAGCACTGCCATGACGTTAACTAATTTTTAGGTGTAAAAATGACTGTTTTACCCCTCGACGTAAAATTTTTCGAATTTGAATTTTTCTTAATTTCATTGACTCTAACATGTCCCAAATAATTATTTAAGTTTAAATTAATTTTTCCATTATTTTTTTTGCTTAATATTAGAATTTTTAATTAATTTTTAATATTTCAATTTAAGTTGTTTTAATCCCGAATAATTTTAAACTTTAATATAAAATTCTTAAATTTAAAACACAGACTTTTTATATTATTTTAGCCCTCGTGAACCACGACTCGACCCACGTAAGCCGTGTTTCAAATTATTTAGCAACTAGAAACCTTAGCTCGACCCACAAGTTTCAACCCGAGCCATGTCCCGATTTCCTCGAGCCACCCTCAAACCATGCTGAACCAGACCCTGACCAACCCCTTAGGACACCCTCCTGAACCCTTGGAACCCCCGGACCAGACCCATAGCTCAAAACCGAAGCCACACTCACAAGTGCAACGCTGCGGCCGAGGGTCCTCCTTGGCATGGACACCTCAAACTTGCGCCTAGGACCTAGCCAGCCCTGAATCAGCCTCACATGCACCTTCCTAGGACCCTAGTGCATCACTCTAGCCCAGCCTGAGACACCTGGATGAACCGTGCAACCCCTGCACGCTGTTGCACCAAGGAGCACAACACTACCCTTTCTCGGGTGGGAGTCTTAGCCTTCCCGAGCCCTGTACACGAGTCCTAGCATGGCTAGAACTCTCTCCCCGACTAGTACATGACCTTGGCTAGCCCTTGTCCCACCGTGCCAACCCATACTAAACCTACACCCCAAAACTGAACCTTCAAGATCACAAAACAGAAGTATCAAACCAGCTTAATTCCTTTGTGATATCCATGTGTATGATGTGTGTTCTAGGATCTTAAATCATGAAAAACAAAGCTTGATCATATCCTAATCATGGCAGCCCTCTTGAACACATAAAAACATGAATTTGGAACTTAAAATCATAAGACTATCACATGTATATGCATTATTACGAAATTTTCATATGAACATCATGTTTTTCATACACACATAATTTTAAACAATAATACGATGTGATAGACGAGAAAATGAGATGTATGGCGTGCCCTTACATTTTAAACGCATGAATATTCAATGGCGATGCGAAGAACGTTGACATAGGAGACTAGACATAAATTTTCTTCAAACCCTTTGTTGATTCCTCTTGAAAGTGGCGTGTGTGCTTGTGTTTTCTGAAGGGGTGGGTCTCGTGTAGTTTAAGGGGGGGGAGGGGCGTGTATACTCATGAATTGGGGTAGGTTAATTGCATATTATATAGTTAATTACACCTCAATTAAGCTTAGGCCCATTAGGTATGTAAATTAGGCCATTAATGCTTAATTAAAATGTTAAAAATAATTTTGTTTAAATAAGTTTTTGAATTTATTAGCTGGGCTGCCAAACGTTCATATTTTTGTTGAAAAAACCAAAACCGATAAAATTTACGTCCCGACGTATAAAATAACTTTTAAACCCCTTATTTTCAAAAATGAGAAAAAGAATCACCCTTAACTTAAATAAATAAAAACAATTATTTAATAATTTCATTTTTCATTTTTTTCAGCCCTCGGTCTCAGTTCCTCGATCGCAACTCGAATAATTCTTAAAAATACAGTTTTATGCATAATGACAATAAAATATTATTTAATATATAATCATGCATGTCACATAATCAATTAAGTAATTAAAATAAATTAATTAACATTTTTTCATAATTCTTAGATTTACATGCAGTTGAATTACGTCATCTTAATTTTGGGCCTTACAGGAATGAATAACCAAAAGAGGCTTTCGACAAAAAATCAATAAAAAGCTATAGCAAAGCTTCTGCAAAATTCTCTCAATCATTTGTGTGTGTATTTCAATTACCAGTCAAATTTCTTTAATCTTCAACATGTTCTTTCATTCTTCTTGTAAAAAATTGCTCAAATTCATAACATAATTATAGTTGATGTTGATCATGGATTCTATTTATAATTTCATCATATCCCTCAGTTTATATTTTTAGCTTTTTAATCGTACTGATGTAATTATAATGAAAGATAGAATCGGGACATATAACGTTTGATAAAAGATTTCAGATCACTTCACATTTGGCACAATCACGTGGGACCACAACGCCTCCAAAGCGTATTGAGAAACATGAAGGAATTCCTCCATCACAGGGGAAAGAGCATCATTCACAAAAAGAAGAAACCAATGCTGATAGAAGATAAGTGAAACAACTGGTACACAAGTTCAAAGAAGAGGCTATGAAGGAAGGAATTGCATTTTCTGGTGGCGAGGGAGTTTCAACAAAGATTATAAATGACCAAAGCTTTTACTGCTGTCATGATGGACTTCCTAACAGAAATAAAAGAATGGAGCATGTTGCGACTTTGATTGTTGCACTCCCAAGAGCAGGTTGTCCACAAGTAGTATAATTCGGTGAGTCCGAATATCGTATCCACAGGGAAGCTAAGGTAATTACAAGTCCACTACAATGTCTTTTTGTTTTTGTTTTTGTTTCTTTTTAATTTTAATTGAATCTTTAATGGGTAAATTTTAATTGTTCAAATTTAAATTTAAGTAGTTGAGATTAAAGGATCCACTCTTGGTATTTTAATAAAGTTAACATTAACGAACAATATTGAAATCCACTTAATAAAATGGTTCCAATATATTAAATAATCATATTTATATTATGTTATAAATTATAATCTTATAAGTACATAATATATACCAAAACTTATAAATGTGGTCAAGTATTTATTGTGCTATATATATTTGTAAACACTAAATCAAAGTTCCCACTTTAAATGGTTGGTAAAACCAAACAAACATTTAAATGGTACCAATAAATTAATACTATAATATATTCATATATAATAAATCAAGGAATCCAAGTTAAATGGTTGGTAAAACCAAACTAACATTTAAATGGTTCCAAGAATTTAATATTATAATATATTTATATATAATAACTCAAGGCATCCATTTTAAATGGTTGGTAATACCAAACTAACATTTAAATGGTTCCAAGAATTTAGTGTAACATATAGCAACAATAAATCAAAACTCCCACTTATAAGTAGGGTATAAAAATGCTTAAAGAAATAAATATAACATAAACAATAAATAATGATTAAATAATATAAAACATAGATTCTTACCTTATAATAACCTTATTATCATGCCAAGAGCTTCACCTTATCATCTCAACTTTAGGAAGTTAGCTATTCATTATTCAAAGTGTAAAACTTTGAATATGAAATTAACATGCTAATTATATTTAAATGAAGAAATAAAAGAAAAATATAGAGAGAAATATTATGAACTCAAAGATTTGTTCATAGAATGAGGGATATCTCAATACATTACAATGCACCCCTATTTATAGCCAAATTTGGGGAGACAACCACAAATAAAATATTATTTTTTACACATAAGTCTTCATTGGTGTTCCAAGAAATTAATATTATATTGCACATCACTTTTGACAAGCATCTTCTCCGAATTTTCTTCTTCACATAAAATGAAACATGTGGATAATTGAGTTGTCTAGTTGTGGTATTTTTTTCAGAATATTTGACCAAGTAGTTTGAGAGATATGGTCAAAATACTAGAGCATGGTAAAACTGCCACTCCTTCGGTAACTTTAATTGTTGCTTAATTTGATCCCAATTGTGAGAGGATTTTTATCTCATGCTTGCCACCAATATTGTAGATATTAACATCAACTTTCTACAGGTCCAAGAATCATCTTAATCCCATTTGTAACGCCAAGGTTATTCTTGTTTTATCGAACCTGTAAAAATAGTAAAAACTTATAATTACACAACAACTTATATTTTATACAATTTATTATAAAACATATAATATTTAAAAATTTAATAAAACAAAAACTATATATTTATATTATAAAACATTTAATTAATGTACAATTTTTATGTTTATCACACCTCCCAACCAGCTTATTGCTAGTCCCTAGCAATTTAAGCGTTAATAGCAATACAAAACATATTGATTAATTTAAATAGAAATGTAATCAGAACTATCTAAGTGTTTAAATAAAATTTGAAAACTGTCAAAGTTATATCAAGATCATCATAATTATAATTTATGAAATAATTTGAGATGATTAATTCAAAGCTTATTTTAGGTAGTTAAATGTACACGGCCTTCAGAAATTCCTAGTAAGAGTCTCAACTCCATATCCTCACAGGTTAATAAATGTTTCAATTTATGGCAACGATTTCTCTCATGGAGTTGGAATACAGATAAATGCTCAGAAAAATGGTTTACAGAATGCAGACAGACAAACGAGCCAAACTAATCAAAAGATAGAAAATCAATTGATTTAAAATCCAGTTGTTCTTATTATATTTTTTTTTCCTGATTTTTTTTTTTTTTTTTTTTTTACATCATGGAATCAGACTAAGTTTATGCTTTTTGACCACATATTTATTTAATTTGTACAATGTATTTCTCTCTTTCTTTTTTTATTTTTTTTTTATTTTTTTATTCTTATGAGAGAAAAATGGGTCGCAGCATATAACTTAAAAATTACATAGATCTTCAACATCTTTCTTTTTGTATTTTTCTTTTTTTTTCTTTTTTTTTTTTCAGGAAATATATATATTTTTTTCAAAATAAGAACTCAAGATCTAAACAATAGATAGTCTCTCTCATGATCAATAAAGGCTCGAAAGCTGTTTTCTCAGTCCTCTCCACTCACTCACAAAATATGTGTGAGTTCAAAAATTTTAGGCACTCTTATAAGGTATATCTTGGGCCATATACTTTACTACCTAATTTTATCACAATGGTTAATCACTCAAAAAGATTTCATAAATCATATTTTTATATTGATCAGAATATTAAAAATGACCTTTTTTCAAATAAAATTTAAACATTCTTAAATAGATTAATGCATGTTCTAATTTAAATCTTTCAAATATGTAATGTATGACATTTTTGCAAAAAATTACTAAGGTACAAACAATAAACATGTTTTTATTTTAAAATAATATTTAATTTTTTTTTAAATTTGTTTTTTTTTTTTATATGTGTTCTCCCCCCAATCAGAATATGACATTGTCCCTAATGTCAAAATAGCTATTAATAAAGAGTACATAATGAAAGAGATATCACCTGGAACTTTATTGAAGATAACAAACTGAAACAAACGCAAACCAATCCACAACTTTTGAATCAATGATCCAACTTCCTTTTCTTACTGCTTGATTGCGACCAATTGATCTTTGTTATCATCGGATCAGGCTTATGAACAAAAGCTTCCAAATCATCAATTAATTGATCGGCAGTCGAAGCACAGATGAGCATCCGTCGTGAATTTTCTGAAATGAAATTCTGTTCCACAGCTTTATCAAGAAATGTCAACAAACTGTCATAATAATTATTGATATTCAACAAGCCCACGGGTTTATTATGGATATTAAGTTGTGCCCAAGAAACAGTGTGAAAAATTTCTTCTAATGTACCAAAACCACCTGGTAGTGCGATAAAAGCATCAGAATTTTCAATCATTTGAGTGATTCTTTCATACATAGAAGAAACTTTTAATTCCTCCCCAATCGTAACACCTGTAATATTTCCTTCAGCTAAAGCTATAGGAATAATACCCAATACCTGACTACCTCCAAGATGAGCAGATGTTGAAACAGATCCCATTAACCCAATATTACCTCCCCCATATACCAAGTGAATTTTTCTCTCAGCCAATATCTTTCCAAGATTATTCGCTGCTTCTACAAACACTTCATTTTTTCCAGGACTCGACCCAAAAAATACACAAATATTTTTCAATGTTTGTGCAGAGGATCCAGTCATGTTTTTACTTTCCTTTTTTTTTTCTGCGAAAGTAGAAAGAAAGATGAGAGATTTTATAGGGGTAATATGTTATCATGACAAAACTATGGGTCACAGCTGTAAACAGAATAAATAGTAAAAAAATAATGACACACATGCTTATAAACAGTAGTGTGATTGTGGCTCACAATTTTCCTCTGGTTTTACGTCCAGAAACGGCTTCAACGCCTTCTATGAGTCGAGGATATGCTTCCCATCCAATTTTCTTATAAATTGGCAAACAGGGTCTTTTTTAGTCAGATTCCCAAGACTATGACGCTCATCTTGAAATTGTTTCCATAAACGGAGAAGTTCAATATGCACATGTCCACTAGAATGCGTCTCAAGAGTCAATAAGATGTTATCTAAAGACTCCTTACTCAGCCCATTCTTAATGAAATCAATTTTATCTTCTCTGTTATTGGAAACACATCCCAAAGATCTGCATCGTTTGTCACAAGTCCATCTTGCACACTTATGACAAACCCCTAAACTTTTGGCCCTTCGTTTTTTCGCATAAGTGCTTTTTCCTAATCCAGGCAAATACCGAATAAGCAATGATTGTGGAACTTCTCCTCCTAATCGGACCTTAGCTTCTATTACAAGACGAATATCTTCTGGAATTCCTTTTTGCATTAGTAATCTCAATCTTTCACACCTTCCTGCATAAATTTTTCTTAGAACATTTTCAGAAACAGAGGGAAAATATTTACAAATTTTTGAGAGAATTTCATCCATTTTGAAAAGAAAAGAAATGATTTTTTTTTTAAATTTTTGTATCAGCAATTGTGGGAAACTGATTTAACCGACTATGAGAGTCACGGAGTACCGTTATCCGCCATTTAACCGGGAAAATAAAAAGATTAAGAAAACCTGAAATAAAAACAAACAATAATCAAATGCAACACAAAAAAAAAAAAAAAATCAAGGATCAGAAAGGGAAATAAACTCTTCTTGAAAGATTTCATTTTCCAAAAATGGTTTAAGCCTTTGTCCATTCACTTTAAAAACATCACCATTTTTAGGATTTTCAATATCCACAGCTCCATAAGGATACACATGCTTTATAACATATGGGCCTGTCCATCTTGATCATAATTTTCCTGGGAATATGTGAAGTCGAGAATTATAAAGCAAAACTTTTTTACCAATCTCAAAAGATTTTCTAAGAATTGTTTTATCATGAAATGATTTGATTTTTGCTTTATAAATCCTTGAATTCTCATACGCATCATTTCTGAGTTCATCAAGTTCATTAAGTTGCAATTTACGCAATTTGTTGGCATCATCCATGCTTGAATTTAAAGTTTTTATCGCCCAATAAGCTTTATGTTCCAATTCCACAGGCAAATGACAATGTTTTCCATAAACCAACCTATAGGGAGACATATTCAATGATGTTTTAAAAGCTGTTCGATATGCCCACAGTGCATCATTAAGTCGCAGAGACCAGTCTTTTCTATTTGAGTTAACAGTTTTTTCCAAAATTTGCTTTATCTCCCTATTAGCTAATTCAACTTGTCCATTTGTTTGAGGATGATAAGGAGTTGTTACTTTGTGAGTAATACCATATTTTTTCATTAATGAAGCAAATGGTTTATTAACAAAGTGAGTTCCCCCATCACTTATCATAGCTCGAGGAATTCCAAATCTACTAAAAATATTTTCTTTCAAAAATTTGATGACGATTTTATGATCATTTGTTCGACATGGAATTGCCTCTATCCATTTGGAAACATAATCAACTGCAACTAAAATATACAAGTATCCAAACGACGGTGGAAAAGGTCCCATAAAATCTATTCCCCAACAATCAAATATTTCAATTTCAATGATAGGATTCAAAGGCATCATGTTTCTTTTTGAAATCGCACCCAATTTTTGACAATTTTCACAGATCTTGCAGATTTCGTGGGTGTCTTTAAACAAAGTGGGCCAATAAAATCCACACTGCAAGATTTTTGCAGCTGTTTTCTTTGAAGAAAAATGTCCCCCGCATGCTTCTGAATGACAAAATTTAATGACACTACTTACCTCATTGTCGGGTATGCAACGTCGAAAAATTTGATCCGGACAATACTTGAACAGATACGGATCATCCCAATAAAAGTTTTTTACCTCATTCAAAAATTTTCTTTTATCTTGGGAACTCCATTGCGGTGGCATTTTTCCTGTCACAAGAAAATTTACTATGTTAGCAAACCAAGGTGTAGTAGTAACTGAAAATAGATGTTCATCAGGAAAATTATCGTTAATTGGTGTCATTTCAAAAGATGATCCTGTTACTAGTCTCGATAAATGATCGGCTACGACATTCTCGGTTCCTTTTTTATCTTTGATTACAATGTCAAATTCTTGGAGCAACAAAATCCATCGTATCAGTCGTGGCTTTGCATCCTGTTTGGTCAACAAATATCTTATAGCAGAATGATCAGTAAACACGATAGTTGTTGATCCAATCAAATAAGAACGAAATTTATCTAATGCAAATATTACAGCAAGTAGCTCTTTTTCAGTTGTGGAGTAATTCATTTGAGCATTGTTTAAAGTTCTACTTGCATAATATATCACATAAGGCTTACCGTTTCTTCTTTGACCCAATACTGCACCGACTGCATAATCACTCGCATCGCACATGATTTCAAATGGTAAAGACCAATCAGGAGGTTGCATGATAGGAGCTGATGTTAAATGTCGAATGATTTTATCAAAAGCATTTTGACATTCTTGAGTCCACTCAAATGCACTGTCTTTTGTTAAGAGGTTACAAATGGGTTTAGAGATTAAACTAAAGTCCTTTATAAACCTCCTATAAAATCCAGCATGTCCCAAAAATGAGCGAATTTCTTTAATGGTTTTTGGAGGGGGTAAATTGGCAATGACATCAACTTTTGCTTTATCGACTTCAATTCCATGAGATGACACGACATGTCCCAAAACAATTCCAGAAGTAATCATGTAATGACATTTTTCCCAATTTAAAATAAGACCTTTTTCCTCGCATCTTTTTAAAACTTTTTCCAAATTTTCAAGACAATTATCAAATGTATTCCCAAAAACAGTTAAATCATCCATAAAAATTTCCAAACAATTTTCAACCATGTCGCAGAAAATGCTTAGCATACATCTTTGAAATGTTGCTGGGGCATTGCATAAACCAAATGGCATCCTTCTGAATGCAAATGTTCCAAAAGGACATGTGAATGTAGTTTTTTCTTGATCTTCGAGTGCAATGGGAATTTGATAATAGCCTGAATATCCGTCAAGAAAACAGTAGTAGGGATGACCTGCTACTCTTTCTAAAATTTGATCCAAAAATGGTAATGGAAAATGATCTTTTCTAGTGGCGTCATTTAATTTTCTATAATCAATACACATCCGCCAACTAGATGGGACTCGACTTGTTAACAATTCACCTTTTTCATTTTTTATCACTGTGATGCCAGATTTTTTTGGAACTACTTGTGTTGGGCTTACCCACTTACTATCAGAAATAGGGTAGATAATTCCAACATCAAGTAGTTTGAGAACTTCAGTTTTCACAACATCTTTCATGTGTGGATTTAATCTCCTTTGTGGTTGTTGAGATGTTTTTGCATTTTCTTCTAAGTGAATTTTGTGTGTGCAAATTAGTGGATTAATGCCCTTAAGATCTTTTAGTGTCCAACCAATTGCATTTTTATGTCTTTTAAGCATATCAACTAATTTACCTTCTTGATTACTTGAGAGTTTGGAAGAAATTACCACCGGATATGTTTCATCTTCTCCAAGAAATGCATACTTCAATTCTTCTGGCAAGGGTTTTAACTCCAATACTGGTGGTTCGTCTTTGTTCTCATATTTTTCATCAAATTCTTTCTCTGATCCTGGTAACGAGTGATACCTGAAAAAATCGTCAAGATCAATTTCAATATTTTCTTTAACAGTTTCAATTGAACAAATATCTAATTGATCACGAGTACTCCCTTCTTGAATGTTTTCTTCCACAAGAGTTTCAATAAGATTTTCATCTTCACTTTCATCTCCTTTGTCATGTGGTTGCTTACAAAGATTAAAAACATTGAGCTCCAAGGTCATGTTACCAAATGACAACTTCATTATTCCATTCCTGCAATTTATAAGAGCATTAGAAGTTGCTAAAAATGGACGACCTAAAATTACAGGAATTGCATTACAAGCTTCAATAGGTTGTGTATCTAAAACTATGAAATCGACAGGATATACAAAGTTATCAACTTGGACCAACACGTCTTCTACCATACCTCTTGGCACTTTAACAGATCTATCAGCAAGTAAAAATGTTACCGAAGTAGGTTTTAACTCGCCTAGATTGAGTTCTTGATAAACTGAATATGGAAGTAAATTCACACTAGCTCCAAGGTCAAGCAAGGCTTTTTTAATCTTTCGTTCTCCAATAATACACGAAATAGTAGGACAACCAGGGTCTTTGTATTTCAAAGCATTATTATTTTGAATGATTGCACTTACTTGTTCGGCTAAAAATGCTTTCTTTTTCACATTCAATTTTCTTTTCACAGTGCACAAGTCTTTCAAAAATTTGGCATATGATGGTACCTGTTTTATTGCATCTAATAAAGGAATATTAACTTTTACTTGTTTAAAAATATCATATATATCAGAATTCAAATTTGATTTTTTTGTATTTTTCAATGCATGAGGGAATGGTGGTGACACTGTCTGTTGAACCTCCTCTTCGCAAGTTATGGGTTCCACTTCCTTACCCTTTGGAGTTGATTTATCATCATCTTCACAAGGTTCAAGAATGGATTTTTCCACAACCTTACCACTTCGAAGGGTAATAACAGATTTTACCTGATCCATCGGTTGAGTTCCAGAAGTTCCAATTTGTGTATGATGATCCTTGGGATTAGGCAGAGGTTGTGAAGGAAATTTACCTTTTTCATGAACATTAAGTGCAGATGCAAATTTAGCAAGAGTATCTTTCAAGTCTGTCATGGTTTGAGCAGTTTGAGTATTGATAGACTCTTGCTTTGCAATGAAAGAATTCAATGTATCTTCCAAATTTCTTTTCGGCGGAGGAACATAAGGTGCATAATTTTGAAAATTTTGTTGATTTTGAAAATGTGGTTGCGGAAATTGTGCAGCATTATCATTCCTCCAACTAAAATTTGGATGATTTCGCCAACCTGGATTGTAATTTTGAGAAAATGGTTCAAAATTTGGCCTTTTGAAATTGTTCAAAACATTGGCTTGCTCATGGAGACATTCTTTAAAAGAGGGCAAAGTGGGACAATCTTTTGTAAAATGATCACTTGTATCACAGATGTGACACACAATTTCTTGAACAGATTTTAATTGACAATTCTTTTTCAATTCAAGTGCCTCAACTTTTCTTGCCAAAGAGGTAAATCTAGCTTGAAGATCATGTTCATCTTTGAGAGTGTACATACCTCCACCAGATGTAGGAGATTGAATCTTGTTTGATGGTTCGATTGTACCTATAGTGTCCCAATTTTGAGCATTTTCAGCTAATGAATCGAGATACTCAATTGCCTCGTTCGGATCTTTATCTTCAAATGTTCCATTACACATAAATTCAACCATTTGCCTATCTTTAGGTGTTAAGCCTTCATAAAATTGAGAAACAACTCTCCAAATTTCAAAACCATGATGTGGACAAAGATTAAGCAATTCTTTGTATCTATCCCAACACTGATAAAAAGTTTCTCCTTGTTTTTGAGTGAAAGTGATGATTTGCCTTTTGAAAGAATTTGTTCTATGAGATGGAAAAAACTTTTTCAAAAATTGTTGTTGCAATTCATCCCAAGTTCGAATGGATCCCGATCTAAGATTTTGTAGCCAAGTTTTAGCTTTATCTTTTAAAGAAAAAGGAAAAAGCTTAAGGCGAATGGTGTTCATGCTACAATTTAGATCATTATATGTGTTGCACACTTCTTCAAACTCTCGTAAATGCATGTATGGATTTTCAGAATCTAAGCCATGAAAGTTGGGTAAAAGTTGGATAATACCAGGCTTAAAATTGAAATGAGATGCATCAGGGGGAAAAACTAGACATGAAGGTGCACTAGTACGTGTAGGATTCATGTGATCTCTAAGTGTTCTTCGTCTATCATGATCATGTTGAGATTGAATTTCATCTTCATTTTCTTGGATGGGTTCTTCCGCCATGTTTTGTAAAAATAAAGGGTTATTTCGAATGAGTCGACCACTAAGTGTACGTGACCAAATGCTCATGCAAATGCAAAACAAAAAGAAAAAAAAAACACACAAAAGCAATAAAAAGAAAAATAAACTTTAAACAATATGAAATAGACTTGAAATTAAATTATACTTCCCCGGCAACGGCGCCAAAAACTTGTTGCGACTTTGATTGTTGCACTCCCAAGAGCAGGTTGTCCACAAGTAGTATAATTCGGTGAGTCCGAATATCGTATCCACAGGGAAGCTAAGGTAATTACAAGTCCACTACAATGTCTTTTTGTTTTTGTTTTTGTTTCTTTTTAATTTTAATTGAATCTTTAATGGGTAAATTTTAATTGTTCAAATTTAAATTTAAGTAGTTGAGATTAAAGGATCCACTCTTGGTATTTTAATAAAGTTAACATTAACGAACAATATTGAAATCCACTTAATAAAATGGTTCCAATATATTAAATAATCATATTTATATTATGTTATAAATTATAATCTTATAAGTACATAATATATACCAAAACTTATAAATGTGGTCAAGTATTTATTGTGCTATATATATTTGTAAACACTAAATCAAGGTTCCCACTTTAAATGGTTGGTAAAACCAAACAAACATTTAAATGGTACCAATAAATTAATACTATAATATATTCATATATAATAAATCAAGGAATCCAAGTTAAATGGTTGGTAAAACCAAACTAACATTTAAATGGTTCCAAGAATTTAATATTATAATATATTTATATATAATAACTCAAGGCATCCATTTTAAATGGTTGGTAATACCAAACTAACATTTAAATGGTTCCAAGAATTTAGTGTAACATATAGCAACAATAAATCAAAACTCCCACTTATAAGTAGGGTATAAAAATGCTTAAAGAAATAAATATAACATAAACAATAAATAATGATTAAATAATATAAAACATAGATTCTTACCTTATAATAACCTTATTATCATGCCAAGAGCTTCACCTTATCATCTCAACTTTAGGAAGTTAGCTATTCATTATTCAAAGTGTAAAACTTTGAATATGAAATTAACATGCTAATTATATTTAAATGAAGAAATAAAAGAAAAATATAGAGAGAAATATTATGAACTCAAAGATTTGTTCATAGAATGAGGGATATCTCAATACATTACAATGCACCCCTATTTATAGCCAAATTTGGGGAGACAACCACAAATAAAATATTATTTTTTACACATAAGTCTTCATTGGTGTTCCAAGAAATTAATATTATATTGCACATCACTTTTGACAAGCATCTTCTCCGAATTTTCTTCTTCACATAAAATGAAACATGTGGATAATTGAGTTGTCTAGTTGTGGTATTTTTTTCAGAATATTTGACCAAGTAGTTTGAGAGATATGGTCAAAATACTAGAGCATGGTAAAACTGCCACTCCTTCGGTAACTTTAATTGTTGCTTAATTTGATCCCAATTGTGAGAGGATTTTTATCTCATGCTTGCCACCAATATTGTAGATATTAACATCAACTTTCTACAGGTCCAAGAATCATCTTAATCCCATTTGCAACGCCAAGGTTATTCTTGTTTTATCGAACCTGTAAAAATAGTAAAAACTTATAATTACACAACAACTTATATTTTATACAATTTATTATAAAACATATAATATTTAAAAATTTAATAAAACAAAAACTATATATTTATATTATAAAACATTTAATTAATGTACAATTTTTATGTTTATCAGAGCAAATCATCGAAGGAGGAGAAAAAGTCACCAGAAGTTGGTAAACCTAAAGAGACTGAAACTAGGGGTCGAGAAGTTCTCAAGTAGGTGAAAAACCGTCGCTTCGAGGATCACCGATTTTGGGGTCTGTTAGGGAAGGAAAATATACTCCTCCGCAAATGAAGGAAGATGAATCGGGGCCGAAACACCAAAACTATATTAATGGTAAACAAGTGGCAGGTAATATATTTTTTGTGACTTCTCCTAACATACATCCAGATATGGTGATGGGGGAATACATAGATATTATGTTCCAAATTCAGGGAATAACACTCGGGGGCAATCTATTCCTAGCACCCATTACGACAGACTCCAGTCTTGGACTTTGAGACTGAGTTGTATGGCCCAGGGGTGAGCCCAATTAACCGACCAGAGTTTGACAAGCGATACCCTAATGTTGTTGATCGTGATAATATCTTTATCCATAAGGATACAGCATTCCAGTCGTCACTTTTTACTCAGGGGAAGATGATCAGTCTAGCGTTGAACATGTAGCAAGATTTATGATACAATGTGGTGAATTAGAAAATTTGGATAATTTTTCTAACTACAAGCTACGGTTGTCCCCAGATTCATTGACTAGCCCTACTTTCATTTGGTATGCAACACTATCTCGAAATTCTATTATGACTTGGTGTAACATCCACTACTAGTTTTTTTCTTCAAAATAAACTAGAGAAGTTTTTTTTCCTAACCATGCTTTTGGCCAAAAGTACAAACATATATATAATTTTTCTATTAAAATAAACAAACCAACCTAATATTTAAAAATCCCAAAATGTAATGCAAAGCATTAAAATCGCAAACCGTCAAATCAACCTTAAAACTAGCAATTTTCAAAATAGCATAAGTATTTTAAATCCCCTCAAAACAACTCAAAAGCATCAAAAATTCATAAAGGCCATAAAATCTTTTAAAATAATACTAATGCGGAAAACTAGCGAAGGTCCTCGGGTTATGTGCACCATCCGCCCAGCTAGTTCAATCATCAAGTCCTCCATCATCAACAATATCATGCTCAACTGAATCGAAAACACCTAGTGAGTCTATTGACTCAGCAAACCTTAACCATGATAACCAATAATACATATATATTCACAAGCAAAAGTGAAAGATACTTTTAATAAAATAGCTTTTAATGAACATGCAAAACTTTAAACCTTTTTCAATTCATCATATAATTTTTCTTTCATCATAAATATATCCATATACATTTCTTTTAAGGTGAACTCCGTTCATTAATTGTTACTATCCTTTCGTCATTCGGTCGATTGATCAATCTCAGCTGTAATAATGGTACCAGGCTGCAAGGCAACATTAACCACCTTCCGTTATGTGCCTTGGCCTATAGTCGGCAGGGACATAAACGACACTCTCACCCGTCAACTGAGCTATGGTCTTACATATCATCATATACTTTTGATGAAAATTCGATCGTCGGGTTCCTATGGGGCCTTCTCCCATAAACGGGCTCCCTCTGGGTCGTTGTCCCTTACGAATACCCATTTATTTACCGTGAAAATTAAATCAATTCCTTCAAAACAATTTTTTATTTTTTCCATTACTTAAGAAAAATACGTGCAATAAATTTTTTTTAAACCAAGCATGCAACACGTCTTTTAGCATTATCGTTTTTAATCATAAATCCCATACAATTTCAAACTAAACATTTTATCAATCATTACAGCATTCAGGGCACTGCCAGGACTTCTAACCTTTTTCAGGTGTAAAATGGCGATTTTGTCCATGAGACCCTAACTTTCCCAATTTATCCTTAGACCTTAAAACGACGACCTAAATTCACCCAAATTTAACATAACACCTTAAAATACACCCATAAACATTTGTTAGATGTAAATTTAAGCTCCTCGACTAATTTCATAATTCGTTTTAAAATTAAACCAACTTCCAAGTTTTAACCCAAATCAAACTTAATTAAACTTGAACCATAGCTTATTAACACCTAACCAAAACATATGCAACCCGAATAAAGATGATTAAAACCCTTGAACAATCCTAGGATAGACACTAAAATTCTGCACTCTTTTTTTTTTTCTTTTTCGAAACCCTAGCCCTAACAAACCTATGCTCCTTCGTCCCTAACCTTCAACCAACCTGTCCAGCCCCTATGCAACCATACTAGGACCATTCTCAAGAACTTAACAAGCTCCTGGACCAAGCCCTATAACCCATGTACGAGGACAGCCCTTAACCCGTGACCTAAGCCTTGCGCGTCCCCTCAAATAGCGTCCCATGCCCTAGCCCTTGCACCAGCCATCGCTTAGCCTATCAAGGACCACAGGTATACCCTATTAGAACTCCAGGACGTGCACCAATAGCAGCCCACATCCGTGCCCTTCTAGAACCCAAATTCGAAAACCCTAGTTCCTTAAACCTAAATTTTCGTTCAGCTCTTCATCCCTACTATCCAGCCCTTAAACATGCATCTATGGACCCTTAAACATGTTGAAAAATGTCTCTCCTAATAGCCCTATCATGTCAACCCCTTTGTGCATCATAATAATAAATTTAGTAACATAAAAACTCAAGTTTTGTTCATGTTTAGTCATAAAAACAAAAATAAAATAAAGTGTATCATATTTTTCCATGCCATCATGTTAAATAAACATAATGTGGTATGAACGACGGTGAAGGAATATTATGCCATACCTATGCGTATTTCACGCACGAAAAATAATCCTTGACGTGTGAGACGTTGGCGGAGAGACGAGGGAGAAGACCTTGCTGGAATTCCTTCATATCCATGTGAATTTGCCTCAAAAAAACATGTGTGTGTGTGTATGCGCTGATTGAGAGAGCAAAAGCCTTAGGTTTCTAGTGTTTTAAACATGTGGTTGAAGTGTTTTGTGATTTAAAAACTTTCTAATTTGATATAAATAATTGGGTAGAAGTGTAGGCCCAATAAAATTATGATAATATGACTACAAATAATTGGGTAGAAGTGTAGGCCCAATAATATAATTATAATAGGCCCATAAGGCCATTATAGTGTAAGTAAAATATTTCATTTATGAAAGTTTTCGAAAATATTAGTCGAGTTCCCAAAAAATCCTTATTTTCTTCAAAATTGATTGTCGGTATAAAATACGACTCGACGTTTAAAAACATCTCAAAAACCACCATTTTCGAAAATACCATTTAAAATATACCATATAATAATTAATTAAAAATAATCATTTAGTAAAAATATTTTCCCTTTATGGTTACCGATCTTCGTTCCTCGATCGCGTCTCGAATAACCCTTAAAAACTTATTTTATGCATTCTAGTAGAAAACCCTATTTTAAACATGTAAAAATGCCTACCACATTTAATAAATGCAATTAAAAAAATTCAATTAGTCATTTTTTCTTTTTCCTAGATTTACATACAATTAGATCACGTTATTGCATTTTGAACCTTACACTTGGCATAACATGGAACACCAATTCCACACACAATTTTTCAGAACAATGCCTGAGATTAGAATAGCGGAATTATCGAGGATAGTCCAAAACCTGGTGAATCTTCTAATGATTTCATATATAAATTCAAGAGAGTGAGAAGCGGGTGCAGACTATTCCTACATGAAAAGTGAAGATCGCGCAGCGAGGACTTGATTTTGAGCATAGAAAGAAATTCCAAGGGATGGAGTTCCGAGATTTTTATGTGCTTACTGCCAAAGTATCAGAGTATGTTGTGTGAGGAAAGTCATAAAAGAAAATCCATTTTTGGCTCTTACTTCCAGGAAGTTGAGGAAATCTCCTTGGTAAAAGTGGCAAATTCTGGATCACGCATGGCCTCATTATTGAAGTGCAGGAGTGAAGAATTTTCCAGGAAGTATGCTTCTCTAGTTCAAACGCCTTATACTTTTGATCTGTCAAAGACATAAGAAATTTTTTATCATTTGGGGAAGGAAAATTTATGCTTTCCCCCCAGATCATAAGTTACCAACCAGAGAGGAAATGAAAAGAAGATACTACTATAGTTATCATAGTTCCTTCAACTATAATACTAATGCTTGTTGGGTTTTTAAAAATGTCCTATAAGAAAGAATCAATAATGGAATCCGAAATTCCCGAGAAAAGAGAAACAGTGACAGTGGATGAAGACCCTTTTCCATTGGTAGCTGAATGTGAATAATAATGACTTTAGATTTCTAATCAATGAGAGGAGTGTAATGAAAACAGATCTGCCAGGCCAAGAGTTATATTAAAAAGAAATTTTGGTTACCTAGTAAGATGATATTTGAGATGAAGGACAAAAGAACAAAGACTTTTCAAATAAATAATACTAGAAATTTTTTTCATAATGACCAAACCATACCAAAACATAATTTCATATTTAAATAAATCAAAATTTGCGATAAAAATCCATAAATCGTCAACATAAAAGCATACTAAATAATACGAAATCCAGTGTATAAACTTTTAAAAACGAAACATAAATATATCTTTAAAATAATCCTCAAAATCTTAATCCAAACTTTGATTATCATAATATTGCGGAAAACATAAGGTCTTCGGTAATGTACTGCCATGCCTCCAACCACTCAAGCGTCAGAGCCTCCCTCAACATCATCCTCACCTACGACTATTCAAACCTAGTGAGTCTAACGACTCAGAACATCCCAACTGTGATAACAAATAATATAGACACAAACACATGCATTTAAAATAATATTTTTAATAAAATAAGCTGGAATAAACACTCGGAAAAATATTAAAATTTTCGTATATCATTTAAGCACATACTATCATAAAGCATTTCCTCATAGTAAATCATTTTAGTGAAGTTTGGTCCATGAAAGTGACTATCTGTTATCATTTATCATTTTTTCTCTGCTTGATTGAATAATCTATAAACTATGGTACCTAGCGGCAGGGCATCAGCAACTCTCTTCACTGGGCAGTGGCAAAAAATAAAGTAAGTTCACCGCTCCTTTTCCAATGGATCCCTTACATATCCTCTGTGTCACAGTCAATTCACATCCTTCAAAATATTTTCCTTTCTTTTTCTTTCTAACATCTCATATCCTCCGAAAATCGTAAAATAAATATTTCGAGAAATTCGCTTGTAATGCCCAAGAATTATAGAATTGATAAATCAAGATTATTAATCGTCATTAAAATGAGACTCGGAAGATATGAAAATGCATGACATGTAATGAGGGAAGAAAAGACATGAGAAAATAGGGTTTGCAAGACCGCACCCGCGGTCATAAATTGTGAATTTTTGTAAGAAAGGCCGAAGCCACACCCACCCGCGGTAAGAAACAGGACCGCACCCGGTCGGTGGATTTTTGAAAAGGAAAGCTGACGAAGCATGAGCGCAACCGCGCTGCTGAACATACCCGCACCGCGTCAGGATGGTTGCTGAAAATACGCCACTTGCCTGGCAAATGCAATGTTTCTATATATATATATATATATATATAAATGTGTATATACAAGCAAATTCTCTCAGAAACGAGAAGAAAGGGCCGAGGTGGCTTAGCAAATCCTTACGCCTTTTTACTTCAATCCGCCCGTCTGATTTTGAATCCGAGTACGGTATCGTGTTCCTAGCGACGACAGCTACAATTGGACGTAAGTTTTATTACGTTTAGACATGTTCTGAAATTATGATATTGTCAGAATTGAATAGGATTCATATATGATGTTCTTGTCAAGTTAGACATCATAGAATCAAAGTCAGATTGAGAAACGGATTGATTATGGAATTGTTATGATTTTTGGATTCGATTTGACTAAGAATTCATATCATAATTGTATTGTTATTGAAATTATGACTGGTATCAACATTGATTATGAGGTCTGGTATTATATCTGTGATGTTCGGACTGACGGGGTTATCGAGACTGTATTGTTATACCTTCACAACATCAGTTAATTGATATTGATCAGATTCAGTAGTGATTTCGATTTTATCGTGATATCGTCAATATGGATTAGATTGTATCTCAAGTGACATCGATCAGATTATGTGTTTTGATTTGAGTATTGATCAGAACAGGTTCTGAATTGAATTGTTTATTGATATTATATCTGTTCGGTGTTGTTATCATCAGATAGGGAATGGACCGAGATAGAGTCGGGACTTCTTCTTCTTCTTCTGAGCGAGAAGATAAAGGTATAAATTAATGTTGAGTTGGGATTGCACAACTCGAGGGAGGTTTGACTCGAGTTTCCCAAAATCACATACTTTACTTTATAGCATGGATATTTGCATTGAGTTGATTGATATACTTGTTCTCTTGAATGATAGATGACAGGTGTTAGACGAGTAATCTTGTGACAGAAGTGCCTGATAGTGGTGGTATCGCCACGGGCACATTGCACGATGTCTCAAGATAGGATGTTAGCGATGGAGCTACAGTCCATGACGGTTAGGTCAGGACATCGGATGTTTGGTTATATCGAGTAAATAGAATTGGAATTTCTTCTATTACGGAATTCGATATAGGAACACCATATTTTGTTATATCGTAATTCGATATAGGAACACCATACTTGGTTATATCGTAATTCGATATAGGAACACCATATTTGGTTATATCATAAATCGATATAGGAACACCATATTTGGTTATATCGAGTAATAGGATCAGAGTTCCTTCTATTACGGAATTCGGTATATGATCACCACATCTGGAAACCGAGATCCCTAGGCTAGGATTGAGTCTAGTCTAAAACGTAGAGTCACGAGTTTGAGTGACAGTTATATTGATTTGTATTGATGGGTGTTAATTTATGTTCCTGAAGATGGTTCATGACCCTTTATGTTCCTGATATTGGTACATGCTTAGAATAGAATTTATTCTTGATATTGATTTATGTTCCTGATTAGGGTACATGTTTAAAATATGATTTATTCTTATTATTGATTTATATCATGATTTTGATATATGATATGATTTTCTGTTATATGCTTTTATATTGGTTATATGATTGCATGTATACATGATTTATACTGGGATATTTATATCTCACCGGAGTTATCCGGCTGTTGTTTTGTTTGTATGTGTGCATGGCAACAGGTGGGCTAGGATCAGGGTCAAGAAAAGAACGAGGCTGGACTAGATAGCGTGGAGATACGGGCTTTGAAGCAACTTAGGATTCAGCACTGACTTTTAGTTGAACCTAGTCGGATTATTGTAGATTATACAATAATTTTACGTTATGTTTAATATGTAATTTGAACTTAATTACATCATGTTTCCGCTGTGTATTTTAGAAGAAAAAAAAATTTAGACTCTATTTATTATACTTGATTATTTATTCCTAAAGACGATTAAGGTATGAATTAGCGTCCGGGTCCCCACAACAGGTGGTATCAGAGCTGTAGGTCCTTGAACTATAGGTTCCTTAGCACTGAGATAGAGAAGAGTGTGCGGGGTAGAATGAGTTTTCTTTCCTTGCATGTGATTGCTAGCATATGATTGAATTTAATGTTGAAATTACATTGTATATGCTAAGATTTCAGTATGTTTTTACTGTATATTAAGCTACATGTTACCTGAATATCTGAGTTGATTTGGTAATATGTATTATTTGGAACCGGATCAGAACCAATTCTTGATCAGAGGTAAGCTGATCAGGATTGGGATTGAGACGGATTTGTCTCCTGTTACTACTAACATCTGTGATTATCAGATATTCCTCCTAGAAGGATTCCAGAAAGGGGTAGTACTTCGTCTGATCAGATAGATGTATCAAAAACTCAGATGGAAATAAAGTTGAAAGAGTTCCAGTTACTGCAACCGCCGATTCTGAGTGGTATCGAGATGTCTGAAGGTTGTGAAAACTGGTTTGATGACATAGAAATACTGTTCGATTTACTTGATTGTACAGATGAACAGAGAGTTAAACTGGTATTCCATCAATTACGAGAGGCTGCCAGGAGTTGGTGGATTACAACCAAAGGAATATTAGAACTACGTGGTACTGTGGTCACATGGGAAGTCTTTAAAGCTGAATTTTATCGAAGATTCTTCTCAGGATCGTACCGAGAGGACAAGAAAGTAGAATTTGAGAATTTGAGCCAAGGTCGACTGAATATTGAAGGGTATGTTGATAAATTCTCTACTCTACTGCGTTTTGCTCCTCATGTAGCTGGGAATGATGAAGCTGTAACGGCTCAGTTCATCAGAGGATTGAACTCAGAGATAGTTGCATTGATGAATATGCAGCGACCTTACCATTTTGCTGATGCCTTGAGTAGAGCGAAGAGAGCGGAAACGAGTCTGATTAGACAATTAGGAAGGTTGTGTGCAATGTAACCCCAGACATAGCAATCCCCTCTTCGATTTGATCGCGGTAGCACGAGTGGAAAGCAGGATTTGCTGAAAGCTCGAAAGAAGCCATTCAAGAAGTTAGGGAGTGGTTCATCTAGCTCCAGTGGTTCTAGCCCGAGTTATACTGGAGTTTATTGCAGGAATTGCGGTGGGAGACATTCCACGGAGCAATGCCAGGGAGTAACTGGTAGGTGCAATATCTGTAAACAGCAAGGATATTTTGCTAAAGCTTGTCCACAGAGAGGCCCCCGAAGATTTCTGGGAGCAGAATCCTCTAGTGGGAGGGATCGAGAAACAGACCCAGGACACAGTTGATGAGACAGTGACAGGTACTGATCTTTTATGATTGTTTTGCATATGTATTGATATAAACTAATGCATTCCTGATGTTTATCTTTGACTGAGTTGCATTGATATATGTTGTACCTGTTGGGTCTGTGTTACTGTAGTATTGATCTTTATACCTTTTGGGGAAAAGAATTGATATCAGTGAATTCTGTGACATATTATATACTACAGTAAGCTGAGAATGAAAACGAGTTAAATTGTGTTGTACTTGTGTTGCCTGATTCGGATTACGTTATTGATATCGATATATCGAGCAAGTACAGAGCTATTTTAGATTCTTGCCAGGAGATGGTAAGATTCGAACCTGAAATGGCCAAGGAATGAATGATATACGGTAAGGATTCTCGATTTTGAATTCCTTGATATCTGTATTGTTATGATTCGATGATTATCGAAGAGAATTGAGTAATTCCTTATGTATTCAGTTGATGACTGAAACTGAGCCTATCATGAATAGATTTAATAGTAGCAGGAAGTTTGCTATAGTCTTTCAGATGAGATTTCAGGTTTGTCCTGTATCAGAGAGTGTGATTTCAGTCTTGATTCGATACCAGGTATTGGTTTCGTTCTATAATTCTTATAGACTGATACTGATTGAATTGAGAGGATTGAGATATCAGTTGAAAGATTTACTGCCTGAAGAGTTAGAGTTACATCTGATTATATGTTTCTCGGTAAAATACTTCAGTTCTGTGTATGGAATTGATAAATCCTGTGTTTGGAAATATTCTGATGACTTTATGCTCGTTTTATCTAGGATATTTTGATATATTCGTAGCATATGATTGAATGAATTGAACAGTTGAAAATCGTACTGAATATTCTGGGAACTGAGTTTGTTATATACAGAAGTGTTTGGATATGAATCGGGATTGTAACAGATTGTATTCCGAATCCGTGATATCTGAAGATAGTATACTGATTGATTGTAGCCCAGTGAGACCGTGATCAGTGGCTGAAAACGACATTGAATATGGCAGAAGTTCAGAAGTAGCAGAAATGTCAGAAATTGCGTTCTATGTAGTTATTAGATCAGTATTGTGTATTGATATTTTGAATCTGATCCGATATTATTATCATTCTGAGTCCGTATTTGATACCAATTGTTATGAACCGTTGAGCTTACATACAGTTCAGTCGAGTCAGAACTGATTTTGAAGATTAAAGCAGTTCAGAAGTTTGATCAGACTGTTCAGAACTTGATTTTGATAGTCAGAACCGAATACCAGGTAGGTATTTTTCTTTAATTTATATTATTAACTGTTTTGTTTGTGTCAGATGTTCGAATTGGAAATGACAGGTATTGTCAGATGCACATAATAGTAGCTTCAGTATTATTCTGGTAACAAGAAATGTGTGATAATTCGAATAGACAGTTTTGATATAAACAGATGAAATCAGTTAACAGATGAAGACAAAAAGATAGAAACTTCTAGAGTAATGATCTTGATATTTGATTTCTAAATAGAAATGGGAGTACATTTCTATGGATCGTGTGATGACACTACTGCAATCTGGCCAAGATAGTGATTGTGATTGAACGATTGTTCAAATCTGTCCATGTTATATTATACAGGCAGAAATACAGACATGATCAGATGATGGGGATTTATGTCAGAAACGGAGGTTAGATTGTATTGAATGCCAAAGTTAATTATGTCAAACTGTGATTTTCGTTTGATTTTGTACTTTTGGCAGAATGTATATCATGCATTTTGATCTATGATTTACAGATTGAAAGATAGTCGGAGCGAACTATCTAAACACTGGAGGATATCCAGGAATTGTAGTGCTGGATTTT